>NC_142934.1:15601582-15704082 GCF_046866305.1 Octopus bimaculoides | reverse complement strand
AATGCCATAATCTGACCAGATACTAGTTGTTTGCCTGTCAATACTTTTATTCTATTGCAAGTGTGTGTGTGTGTGTGTGTGTGTGTGTGTGGTGTATGTTGGGAAAAATGAATTGTGGTTTTTGTAAAGGCACACTGTACCCTGAAATCAAATGATTCCAAAGTCAATTTTGCCTTTACTCCTTTCAGAGTTGACATAGATCTAGCCAAAGCGATTGGCTGATAGAACTGTGAGAGCTTCTGGCAGGATACTGTTTCACATCTGTTCCAGCACATAATGCATATGGCTACAACTGTGAGAACAGTGATTCCAAGATGCATATAGATATGTACATATCTATATAAATATATCTGTATTTATTTGCCAAAATATATAATTGAGCATTGGGCTTCACAGAGGCAAAGTGGCTGAGTTCTTTTCGAATGTTTGGCCTAACAGATACAATGACTGAGACCTTTGACATTATCTCGTGCTTGGGAAGAAGACTCATCAAGCCAAGCAAAATTGCAGTTGTGGCAGATACCAGTGTCACGCAAAAGGCACCTGTGCTGATGGCACATAAAAGCACCCATTACACTCTCGAAGTGGTTGGTATTAGGAAGGGCATCCAGCCATAAAAATGCCAAATCAGACTGAAGTCTGGTGTAGCCTTCCAGCTTACCAGCTCTGGGTAAACCATCCAACCCATACCAGCATGGACAATGGACATTAAATGATAATGACTGACACACACACACATGCATACTCAATTATCTGCACACACATGCACAAACACACACATACACACACACACACACACATCACATTCATAATTTTAATGGCCACTTTTATTTAAATCATGTAGAGTTCATTGAGGCAGATTTCTATGAACAGATGCCTTTCCTGTTGCCAATCTTTACCTGTTTCTAAGCAAGGAAATTTTTCCCCACAGCCAGATATGTTTTCACAGAATATTGGAAATGAATTACACATGTATGATAGTGATATCAAGACAAAGAGACACAAATACACACACACACACACATACACACAATCAAACACACAAATGTACATATATACATATACTGAGGCTATAGTAGAAGACTAGAGTTAGTGGAGGACCACTAACTCTATTGGTATCAGTAACTATAGGATATGAATGTTAGAGAATAATATAATGAAGATGGCACACAAAGGACACAAAAAGTAGATGATTACATCATAGCAACTGGGATATAGAAAAGAAAAGACATTAGTGGTTTATAACCAAAATAAAACAACACACAAGATATGTCAAGATGAAAACACTGGGGGAAAAAAGGATAGTAAAAATTAGATGTTCCAAAAGTACTTCTTGACCAAACAAGAGAAATTACAAAAGTGCTGAAATTGAAATAAATATATCCAGAGTGGATATAGGAGATGAACAGAACATGTTGCATGCCAGGAACAGAAGACAACAGAGGAGAAAGTGAAGAAAAGAAACTGTAAAATTGGAATAGGGAAACCACATCAATATAAAATGAAATTTCAGTATGACACCCAAAGTTGTGTGTTTTGGTAGTATATGTGGAGGAAATGGGGTACAATAAAAACATAGAGAACAAATGAAAAAAAAATTCCCATCTTTAGGTGTGTGTGCATGTGTGTGACTTTGCATGAGTGTATTTATAAATAAATGTGTATGTATGTATATATGTGTATATGTACGTGTTTCATTATTAATTAGTAGATGTTACAGGGGGACCCATGGGCTGAGAGTTTCATACATTGGTACTTATTAAACTGTTTGCTAAGTGCCAATATCCAGAACTCTCAATGCATGAGTCACACTGTAACTTGTGCAGATTAACAGTAATAATAAAAAGATTGTGCCTATATGAAGGTGCGGTGCATGGTCTAGTTGTTAGGCTGTAAAGAGGTAACCCTGTGATGGATTAGCCTTCTGATCAAAGGGAATGTTGGGGCCTGCTTGCTTAGCCAATGGGGTGGCATCATTTGAAAGCTAAATTGATGCAAAGTGCATTGTGACTAGTGATGTATAACAACATCCAATAACCTGGTCAATCACGTGATATATATATATATATATATATATATATATATACACATACACATACACATACATACATACACACACACATACATATATATGCAAATATATAAGAGAATGCCAAAGAAGACATGAAGGGAAGTGGTAAAGTTTGATTTCAGGATGTTTGCCCACATGAAAGAGATGATTGCAGAATGATCCCATCCAGCCTGTATCATCATGGGAAAGCCAATGTAGGGTGACGATGAAGATGATGGTGGTGGTGGTGATGATGATGACAGGGAGGAGGAAGAAGATGACAACAGCGATGATGAAGGTGGTGGTGGTGGTGATGACAATGGTGATGATAATGGTGGTGATGACAATGACAACATCAATGATATATACATTCAAAGATGATTCCTGTAACGACTGAGTGAATCATCAGCTTCCAAAAAATAAAGAAATATACTCTATTCATTGTATTGAGTACTCTTTCTCCCATTTGTATACATTGACACATGTATTCCATCTTAGGTTGCACTTAGGGGAGAGAGAACTCAGTATATAAAGTCAAGTTTCTTCCTGTTTGTGGTCTAATTTTAAGCCTGGGTTTCATTCCACATTAATTGTGTTATGTTATGACAAATGCATTTTGAATGAGCAGAAACACTTAAATATTTGTGCACACAAATACATAAACACATACACACACACACACACAGATACAAGCACATGCATAGACAGACAGACACAAACACACATACAGACACACACAGGTACATATATGCACATACATACACACATCCATGATTATTCTGCATTGCTTTTCTTGGCATAGTATATGAAGGACTATATTATATCATATGTCCTTTCATATTTTTAGCAATACAAAATGACATGAGGGAGATTTGACTGCTTTTTCTCAAGTAAGTCAAACAACCATGCAGTGGCTCCTTTGCCAGCATCCTTTGGTAATGTAACCAGTATAAATAATAAAAGAATTTGTGACAGGAAGCATGTATTATATCCATTGCAACCAAATTCACTATTTGGCTTTCAACGATCCACAAAATAGCCAAATAGCAGTTATATACTGGTGTAAATTCTCTAACACTTCTTGGTTTTGGAATGTATTCAATTACTCAGTGAGTTATTCAGCACTGCTAATTTTCTCTATGTCTCTGTTTGTAATTTTATATAGTTTATCAGTGAGGGAGGCAAAATTATAATAATCATAATAATTTTCTTTTCAAATTTTGCCACAAGGCTGGCAATTTTTAGGGGATGGGGATCAGTGGATTACACTGACCCCAGGACTTAACTGATACTTTATTTTATTCACTGCCCACCCACCCCTCACCTGAAGATTAAATTGCCCTGGATGGGGCTTGAACTCAGAACATAAAGAACTAGAAGAAATGCTGCTAAGCATTTTGTCTGACAGACTAACAATTCCACCATTTCACTGCTTTAAGAATGACGATGACGATGATGACAAAGACGATGACGACAACAACTATAATAATCCTTTCTACTAAAGGCACAAGGCCTGAAATTTGGCGAGAAGGGGCTAGTCAATTACATTGACCCCCAGTGTTTCACTGGTACTTAATTTATCGACCCCGAAGGGATGAAAGGCAAAGTTGACCTCGGCAGAATATGAACTCACAACGTAGCAATGGGCAAAATACCACTAAGCATTTCATCCAGCATGTTAATGATTCTGCCAGCTCGCCACCTTAATAATAATAATAATAATAATAATAATAATAATTTTGCCTCAAGGGCAGTCATTTTGGAAGAGGGGATGAGTCGATTACATCGACCCCAGTGTCTCACTGGTACTTAATTTATCAACCCCAACGGGTGAAACACCACTAAGCATTTCATCTAGTGTGTTAATGATTCTTCCAGCTCACTGCCTTAATAATAATAATAATAATAATAATAATAATTAATAATAATTCTTTGTAGAATAGGTACAAAGCCTGCAATTTTGGAGGAGGGATTGGTCAATATCACTGATCGACCTGAGTACTCTGCTGCCACTTATTTTATCAATTCTGAACAGATGAACGGCAAAGTAAATCTTGGCAATGTTTGAATTCAGAAGATACAGCTGAATGAAATGCCACAAAGCATTTTGTCTGGCAATGCTAACAATTCTGCCATTGATCTAAATTTAAAACCTTACGACAAGATTCCATGTTAGTTTATATTCTTAACACCAGGTTAATAACAACAAAGTTATTTTAATAAATTCTTCGTTATTTCCAAAACTAATTGAAACACAGGTAGTATATTTCAAAGCATAAATATGCTAACAAAAGGAGAGAGCAAGAGAGAGAGAGAGAGAGAGAGAGAGAGAGTCAATGTGATTAGTGATGTTAGCACTAGCTTTTGACAGAGTGAGAATAAACATGAAATTTCTAGCATTTAAGAGATAGGACTTTAACAATAATAATTTGTTGAGCTGAAGCTGGTCACTCTGATGTGGTGCAGTTTGTAAGTTATTTTATGTTGCGTAGAATTAGTCAATGTATGAGTTGTTATTTTTTTATGGAAAAAAAGGTGGTATTCTTCAGAGATGATGTATATAGAATACAGTAGCACACGTTCGGTAGATTGTATGCAGTGTTTGTAGTTATGAGAGGGTGGGCATTGAATGAGGGCAATAAGCTTACTATGGTACTTGTAGGTGCAATGTAGTGATAATCAGGTAATGAAAATCATAGTAGGTGCAGTATAGAACCTAACAATATACCTGTATGTATGTTTTCTAGAGTTTCCTCAAGGTAAGATGTCTTTTAATAAAATGTAACAAAATTTTAGTTTGTAAAAATAAAATGATATTCGCCTATTTCAAAATAATAGTAGGTTATATGTTGTTTTTTTATATGAATAAATTCTTTCTTTAAAATGGTTTTGGCTTAATTTAATGCCTTATTAAAATTAAGATGGCATAATATAAGTATGTCCTTATAGGTATGGGTTCCATGATGTTTAGAAAATCACATAAAAGTTCTATGACAAAATAAATTTGGGAACTGTTTCTCTATATATTTGATCTGTTACATCATAACCTTGAGTTGAAATTTACTGTGATGGACAACTTCACACGAAAACAAATAATATTCCAGACACATTTCAGTTCAGTTCTCCAAAACTTCCTTTCGAAAAATAAATTTGGTTTTTGCCTGGTTATATCTCATCAAAAGAAATGGTTATTTTAAACTTTCTATGATTGAAACAAAAATGTTCTTTCTTCTTTTTTTTTCTTTAAATCTGTTGAAATGGTTTTTCTTTTCTGGAATAATAGCATTTTGAACAGGTCTATTTTTTTTTTAAAGAAATTGTAGCACAATTTCACCTGGGGGAGCAGAAATGAAAATGATGTAATGCAAAAGCTCACTTGTTGTAAATAAGCAAAGCACAAAAGCAATTGGATAAAGCAATACAGCAACACATACAATGTTGTAAACCAAGAAAGCACTGCAATAGCATCAACAATTTTATCAACAATTCTTTAAGTGCTGGCTCACTTTCCATCACATACAGAGTCAGTAGCACAAACATACACACACAAAGAGTCAGTAACACACACACATACACACAGTGAGTAAGGCAAGGCAACAAAGAAACCTCTATGTGGTCATTTGATGTGCTAGAAATAGCAGTTAAATCTTCATTAAATTACACCCAACCATCTTAAAAAATATGGAAGAAAACACTGGATGAAAAAGTTCAGAAAAATAAGAAAAGAGGAAAAGAGAAGAAAAATAAAAAATAAAAAAATGATATGGTCAAGTCTGGCTTTCTTTTGACCACAGATCTCCTTAGGTAAAGCCACAACTACAACAACAGTCAATTACACTAACAAAATCCAAGTATTCTTTTCTACTATAGGCACAAGGCCTGAAATTTTTTTTTTGGGGGGGGGGCAGTCGATTTCGTCAACTCCAGTGTATAACTGGTACTGGGGTCAATTCATGAGAGAACTTCACAGGAAGTAATTGGGGTTTCTTTTTGAAGATGTCCTACAGAAACCCTGAATTACTAAATGAAAAACCTGTACCATAAGAAAGACCTGTAGGAGAAATACTCTCCATACTTCCATCTCTTTGGGGGTTAGAAAAATAAATACCAGTAGAACACTGGGGTTGATGCAATTGACTTAATCCCTTCCCTGAAATTGCAGGCCCTGTGCCAAAATTTTAAAGTATTATTATTATCATTATTATTATTATAGGTGGTGAGCTGGTAGAATCGTTAGCACAAATAAGAACCAGTTGAGCATACTGGGGTTGATGTTATTGACTTGCTCTCTCCCCCCGAACCTGATGGCCTTGAACCAAAATTTGAAATTATTATTATCATTATTGTTATTGGGTAGCAAAACTGGCTAAGATAGTACAGTACAAGTCAAATGGAATATTTGTACACCATCTGCTGTTATTTGGCTGTCAGCCAACTTTGTTCAAGCAAACTTAAGAGGGAAAGTATTCTAGCCATGACAATCCTGTCTTTTTCATGCATAGTTTTATTTGCTTCAGTCATTAGACTGTGGCCATGCTGGGGCACCACCTTAAAGGATTTTAGTCAAATTGACGCTGGTGCTTTTTTTTTTTAAAGCCTGATACTTATTCTATCGGTCTCTTTTGCTGAACCACTAAGTTACAGAGATGTAAACACACCAACACAAGTTGTCAAGTGATGGTGGGATACAAACACAGACACAAAGACAGACAGACACACACATCCAAGGTAAAGTAAAGTTACCTTTTTGATTCATACTGACTCATAAGGGCCAGTTTCCTGGCATATATATTCTCCACCTGGACGGGACAGCCGTCCATCACAAGATTACTCATTTTTGCCAGATGAGTTGAATAGAGCAATGTGAAATGAAGTATTTTGCTCAAGAACACAAAGCGTAGCCTAGTCCATGAATAGAAACCATAATCTAATGATTGTGAGTCCAACACCCTAACCACTAAGCCATGCCCCCCACCGCCACCAACACACACACACACATATATATGATGGGCTTCTTTTAGTCTCTGTCTACCAAACCTACTTCTTAACCACACAGCCACACCTGCACCTATATACAACATGATAAAAAATTTAAGTCCCTTGGACATCACTGTCTGAGGACTCATAGAGGTAGATACCTGGATTCCATGGGGTATAAAGCGACCGAGATCCCACCCTCTACTCTGAACAGAGTGTCAGTCAGTTGCAGGGCTGCTCATTTACAGCTGAGTGAACTGAAGTAACATGAAGTATACTGTTTTGCTCAAGACCATGATCTTGTAATTACGAGTACAACTCCCCATCTTTTTGGGGATTAGAAAAATAAATACCAGTAGAACACTGGGGTTGATACAATCGACTTAATCCCTTCCCCGAAATTGCAGGCCCTGTGCCAAAATTTGAAAGTATTATTATTATTACTGAAGGTGGTGAACTGGTAGAATCGTTAGCACAAATAAGAACCAGTGCCTTCATACACAACATGATATTCTTCCTCAATTCTTAAGAACTCAGCAGCAGACTTCTAACACGTCTCATATATGTATGTATGTCTTTTGTAAACAGAGAAACCGTTTGTCGTTAATGTTTGAGTTGTTTAACCTCAAGTCAACTGTTATTCCAGCCTTGATCATCCCATCTTTTGTTATTCTATTTTTAATTTTTAAAATGCTAGGGAGTGATTAAAGGCAATTGATTGACAGAATCATTAGTCAGAAAACAGCACAACTCCCATGACTTTCGGAAACACTTTTTCACGCTAAGAGTTGCTGAAGTATGGAACAAACTGCCAGCATCAGTTGTCAGTTGTCGGAGCACTGCATCCTTCAAAACTTCCATACTTCCTGAGATTCGCCAACACTACACCTGATTTTCTCCCCTCCATACACACGCAAGCATGTATCTGACTCATACACTGTTCACTTTCCAGACATTTGTACAATACTGCATGTGCTTTATACGCACTTTTGACAAGTTGTAGTGCACCTGAGCACTGTATACAATAATTTCATTATTATTATTATTATAGAAATGACTAAATACTTTGCAGTATTTGTTCCAGCTCTTTACATTCTGAGTTCAAACCCTAACAAGGTCAACTTCATTTTTGATCCTTTCAGAGTCAATGAAACAGAGGATCAGTACAGGAGAGTTGGGATGTAGAACTGTTGGCGCATTGAACAAAATACTTAGCAGTATTTGTTTTCTTTTTCCATGTCCTGAGTTAACCTGTGCTGATATTGGGGCCAAACTGTATTCACCCTTGCCTTTTCCTTAAACAACATCAGTGATGTAGAGAGGGGACACTTGGTGCATGTGCACCTGCTGGGCTTGTTTGGTCAAGCTCTAGCATCCAGGTATACTAGAGGAGAACTTTCCATGTGAAGATACATAGTTAACCCTGATTGACAGCGGTTTTAGATAAGATGTGATTTAAAGGAGATCTGGTTGCTATCCCTAGCAGATTGAGCAACCTCACTGAGGCTCTCTCATTGACTCATGGAAGTCTTTATTAACAACTGAGGTCTCTACTATTTTCGATCCATATATGTTATGCCACACAAAAAATGGCCTACTGTTTAAAAAATGGCCTAGAGACAGAGAAGTATTTTCTAACCAACAAATGTTCTCTTGAAGTCTCACCTCTACCCTTTTTTGATCTATGCTAGCACCACTATACTCTTTAAAATACAAATAAAGCAGTAAAAACTGGTAATTTTATAACCAGATCTCATCTGAAATTGTAATATCAAAATGTTAATATATCGTTTACTTTTTCTACTTTAGAAGAAATATTTTTGTTATTTCAAGAAAAATCAATTTTCATTGTGCAATATTTCAAAAACATGTGAAGCATGCAATTATAGAAATGTAGTAAAATCAGGCCCCAAATTAGAGCGATCTTTAAATAAATAAATAAATAAATGAAAAAGACAATTAAGACAGTGGTGGGTTGGAGTTTAAGGAGCTCACATAAATGGAAAAGAAAATTTCCAAACACGAGATAACTCAGCCCACCTAACATCATCTTGCTGACAGGAAAGACTATAACTGGCCGTCCTAACATTCTCCATTGGTGACTCAAAGTCTCAACATCGGACTTAAAATTGTCCATGAGAAAGCTGTTGTCTAGGGGCAGATAGAATTGTAGGTTATCCAGGAACTGTGAACAAAAAAAATAGTAATAAATGGCATCGGAAAAAGAAGAAAATTAGAAGGGCAGGATGAGGACAAGACAAAAAGGCATCCATTGATTTTTTTTTTTTTTGATATCTGTAAAAAAGATCTTGGGATAATTTAGCTGAAAGAATAAAATCTACATTAGTATGATGGTGAAGTTTCAAGCAGTATTTTCTTGATTTTAGAATTAATTATCTTTTGGAGCAAGTTTGTGAACTTAGCTGCAGAAGATTCCACAACTTTGAATTTTTCAAGTTCAGGTTTGATAGAATCTAAAAGCTTAGATTTAGACCAATACTCAACCTAACCCATTCTGTCAATCCAAACAAACTGATTCATCACTGCCATTAAATTCTTCCTTATTTAAAAATGCATTTCATTAAAAAAAGGATTACAAAAAGTATTGAAGACAAACCAAGATACTGCACTAGGAATCTGCAGACTGATGGTTTGTTTTATCTTAGAGAATTTCAAATTCTTTGGCGGTTCCAGCAAAATATTTTCATGTGTTTACTAATAACCTGACAGTGCCCAGTGTTCATCATTATATTTTATGCACTCAAACAGGCATACCCCACCTACCCAGCCTGCCCACAAACCATACAGGCAAACTGGAACTGACAAAAAAAAAGAATAAAATGAATTAGAAATATGCATAATACTCCATTGAAATAACATTTTATTTCTGACATACGCACATCATTTTAAATTTAATCACACACGTACATCCATTTTTTAACCAAATTGACAAAACAAATGTTTAACATAATATTTTCATGTTATTATGAACAAAATGGAATTATTATGCTTATTGAATATGTTATGATATACCTCATTGATATTTAGACATATTATATAAAAAAAGTGTCATTACATATGTTGCTAAGATAACAATAACATCATAGATGTTATTACGATAACAGTAGGATTATATATGTTATAATGAATACAATGGTATAATATATATTGCTGTGATAATATTGTTGTCATAATAAAGAGAATTATATCATAGGTGTTATAATGAACACAATGATATATATATATGTATGTATGTATATAAATATATATATATATATATATATATATATATATATATATATATATATGCCATAATCAATACAATGATACTAGATGTGTTATGATAATATTGAGAGCAAAACAATCAAAATATTATTTAATATGTCTTAACAACACAATGATGCTTGATATGTTAAAATGATAATAATTTTAATATATATCATTATGTATCTTTTATGTTTCACGGAATGTCATTTATGCTTAATAAAATATTATAACAACAATTATGCTAACAATAACAAAATAAACTGAAGAATGACGAGTTAAAAACAAAGAGAAAAAGGAAAAAAAAAATAAACAAAAGGTGATAGTCAACCATTTCATACTTAAGTATTATAGATTGAATAACAGAGTGTAACACATTTTGAATAACCCCAGTCATTATCTATAATACCTATATGTAATGGAAATATAATAATTTAATCTTGGCCATCAGCAACACCACTACCAACAAGAACAATAACAACAACAAAAACAGCAACAAGAAATGTGTATAAAAATGAATGTAAATATACATGTGAAATGGTACAATACCTGTGGCGCAAATGCTAAAATTTGATCTTTGAGTGTGTAAAGTTTGCTAGTTGCCAAAAGACCAATTTCACTAGATGGTCGTCCTGTTAAACCAAGACGTTTGTTCTTTCCTGTAAATGAAAAAAGTTGACTAAATTAAAAGAACCACCACAAATACGTAATTCTGTATCATAGAAAAATAATGACGTCGTAAGCGACGGAGTGCCAACAACAATTATTATTATCACTATTATTATTATGATCATAAAAATGGCCAGTAACAAAACAAAAAGCAGTCTAAAATATTCAAAGAAAAATTATTTTAAAATAAGTGCCAAATATACTTGAAATTAAAACAAAAATTGTCACTCCATCAGTTATGATGTTGGATGTTCAAATTGATCTGATTAATGAAACAGTCTACTCTTGAAATTAATGAATAAGTGGCAGAGTACTCCACAGAAATGCATACGTTTAATGTAGTTCTCATGTAGATTCAGTGTGACACAGAACGTTACAAGGCTGGCCCTTCAAAATACAGGTGTTACTCATCTCTGCCAGCTGAGTAAGCTGGAACAATGTGAAATAAAGTGTGTTGCTCAAGAAGACAATGTTCTGCCAGGCATTGAACTCATAACCTTACCATCGCAACCTAAGTACTCTAACTACTAAGCCACATGCCTTCTCACTTGAAATTAGAAGTCACATGCAAACACACACAATAAAAGAAATGCTCCCATATTTGATCTCAGTGTATGGTGCCCTTGACAAGTATTTTCTGCTGTCATAGTTTCAGGTTGATCAATGCCTTGTAAGAAATTTAGTAAAAGAAATCTCTGGAGGACATCAATACAAATTCCTTAGTATATACTACATTTGACAGCATAAAAGACATTAAATGCATTCCAGTTTCAGCACCACATATTCAAGAAAAAAGTTAGCTTATGGGCAGAGCACTAAGAGCACCGTTCGAGCGTGATCGTTGCCAGAGCAGCTGTCTGGCCTCCATGCCGGTGGCACATAAATAGCACCATTTGAGCGTGATCGTTACCAACGTTGCCTTCCTGGCACTTGTGCCAGTGACACATGAAAAGACATTCGAGTGAGATAGTTGTCAGTGCCGCTGGACTGGCTCCTGTGCAGGTGGCATGTAAAAAACACCATTTCGAGCGTGGCCGTTGCCAGTACCGCCTGACTGGCCTTCGTGCCGGTGACACGTAAAAGCACCCACTACACTCTCGGAGTGGTTAGCATTAGGTAGGGCATCCAGCTGTGAAAACTCTGCCAAATCAGATTGGAGCCTGGTGTAGCCACCTGGTTCATCAGTCCTCAGTCAAATCGTCTAACCCATGCTAGTATGGAAAGCGGACGTTAAACAATGGTGATGACCAACAGTGATTTGTTTTGAGACATTTTTTTTCTAAAAGAAAATGTATCTTATATGCTGTCAGTTAGGGTAATTATGTCTTAAGAGGAGGTATCTCACAAAATGGGATATAACTGAAGATAAACTTAGCCATTCAATAAATAAAGATTAGTAAACCTGACTTGAAAATGTTAATCTTCTTAAGCGTTTGAAAGGAACTGCCTGTGTATGGTTGTAACCTAAGGAGTGAAACCATGAAGCAGAAAGGGAAAAATAACAACAAAAACAAAAACAGAACATACCCAGGAAAGAGTAGATGTAACTTAAAATACGAGCTGGGTAGACTTTTATAGGCTCTACTTCTTTAGTTGTTTGCACTTCAATACCATAGTCTGAGAGACGTTCTTGGATAAATTCATCTTCAGCTAAAATTACCACTGGAAAAGAAGAAAATTAATTTTAAAAAAATAGATTGAGTACAAAGTTTGATATATATATAAAATGTTTAATTTACACTGTGGAGGCGCAATGGCCCAGTGGTTAAGGCACTGGACTCACGGTCATAAGATCACAGTTTCGATTCCCAGACCGGGCGTTGTGAGTGTTTATTGAGCGAAAACACCTAAAGCTACACGAGGCTCTGGCAGGGGATGGTGGTAAACCTTGCTGTACTCTTTCACCACAACTTTCTCTCTGTTTCTGTTGTGCCTGTAATTCAAAGGGTCAGCCTTGTCACACTGTGTCACGCTGAATATCCCTGAGAACTACGTTAAGGTACACATGTCTGTGGAGTGCTCAGCCACTTGCATGTTAATTTCACAAGCAGGCTGTTCCGTTGATCGGATCAACTGGAACCCTCGACGTCGTAAGCGACGGAGTGCCAACACACACAAATTATGCTTGAATGTTTAATCCTACAGAGTGGAACCCTGGACAAGTATTTTCTACCGTAGTCTCAGATCAACCCATACTCTGTGAATGAAACTGAGTAGATGTAAATTGTGATAACCCATCAGATGACTTGCTTCCATTCTGAAGTGGCAAGTAATCTATCACTGAGTTTACTTCTTTCACCAATTCCTGACTTTGGGTGACTTTAGCAGAATCTGTTCTGTTGCACAATCTGAGCAGTTTCCTAATGCCAACCATTTTATTGAGCATTCCAGGAAGCCTCTTCTTTTTGTGACTACTGAAACCCTTCACTCCTGTGAAGCATAAGCCATTGATGACTTTTCTCCATTATTCTTAACACTGGGCTGTCTTTCCCAAAAGGAAAAGCCTTCCTCTCCCTGGTATTGTTGGTTTGGAATTGTCATCAATGCTTCTATAGTTTTGCATTTTTGTCTCGGTAGGTGTGTTGGTCCTACAGAAACCCATTTTTGCCATTGGGAAGAGGTGTTGCATATTAGTCTGGCCCCTATCCTTTGATTCATCCAGCATGGGAAGCCCTACAAGGAGTTTGTGCTTTGTTGGCATAGCTCTCAGGGGTCATTAAGGTATACAAGCCACCACATTGCAACAAGGACTGGATGTCATAGTAGGGTTTTTGTGGTACAAGCTAGTATTTGTATCATGAATCTGAACCCACAATATACAGAACAAGAAGATAGCAACTCAATCAAATTAATTTTCTATACCTCTACTGTTATTCATTTCCTTATACCCATATAGATAAAGCTCAACAAAAGGGTCATCTTACCTTGAACAACGACATCTGGGCGTGCAGTAGATACTAAACGTCTGTTCAATGGATCTAACTCTCCTGGAGACAGGAATCCCTGGCAAAGTAAGAAATGAAATATTTTAACCTTTTCCTTTAATTGGAAAGGTGAGAATATTTGGGATATATATAACCAAGTATTATTCAATACGATGACATATAAACATATATGTATGTATGTATGTATGTGTGTTTGTGTGTATGTTTGTATGTGAGGCAACATAGCCTAGTGGTTAGGGTGTTGCACTCATGATCATGAGATTGTGGTTTCAATTTCTGGACCAGGTGGTGTGTTGTGTTCTTGAGCAAAATATTTCATGTCATGTTGCTCTGTGAATTAATAATCCAGTACTAATTCAACCGAGCACACACATATACATCACTATATAACCAACCACGAAGTCTCACGTTCAGGCCTATTGTGCAGTAGTGCCTTGAGTGTTTTCTACTATAGCCCCAAGCCAACCAAAGCACTGTGAGTGGATTTCATAGGAGGAAACTGAATGAAACCTGTCATGTGTGTGTGTGTGTGTGTGTGTGTGTGTGTGTATGTGTGTGTACCCTTGTTTTGATATCATGTGATAGTCATAAGTGAGCACCCTCATTACACAAGTGAAGTTTTTATTGAAGGGCATGTGGTCATAGAAAATCCGCCTCAACAAATTCTGTTTGACCCATGCAAGCATAGAAAAACGGTTAAATGATGATGATGATATGATATATCAAATGAACAAAGAAGATCAGACCATTTTAGATGACTAACCTCATAGATGAGTCTCCCTACGACATACAGCGACTGAGACCACAAATGTGGTAATCTTCCAATAGCTTTTCTTTTTTGAGATTTAGGATTCTTAAATTCCGCATCAACCTAAGAAGGAAAAGAAGAAGATGTATACATATCAGTGTTTGTTTAAGAATTTATATACAGCTTGTAGATTTTATAGTTGTTATCCCACCACGCACCTTTCCAAAATTTCAGGCCTTGTGCTTATAATAGAATGGATTAATAATTCTTTAACCCTTTAGTATTCAAACTGGCCATATCTGGCCAAAATATTCTACGTGTTTTATATTCAAACTAGCCAAATCCAGCCTCTCACACCTACCCTACAATATCCTAAAAATAAGCTATTACATTATGAAAACCTCAAAGCTACAGATAATCCGTAATTAATTCATAACAATGTGAACGAATAGCCATAACATTTGACAGAATAATCTGAATGCTGAAGGGCTAAAGGCAGCTAGCTGGTAGAAGCTTTAGCATGCCACACAAAATGCTTAGTGGAAATGCCATCTGTCTTCATGTTCTGAGTTCAAATTCTGCTATGGTCAACTTTGCCTTTCATCCTTTTGGAAATTGATAAAATAAGTACAAATCAAGTGCTGGGGTTGATCTAATTGACTTGCCCCATCCTTTAAAATCTCAGACCTTGTCCCAATAACAAAAAGGATTAGTACAGTTGTCAATTAAGAGAGAAGAAACTGTAAAATGGTTGATCGAGGAAGAGTGGAATGTGAAATCAGGTTTAAGTGTTTGGTCAATTGGTTGATGACATAACTGTACACATCAGGTTAGGTTATCTGTTGGCTTTATAAAAGAATTGAGAATTCACTTGAATATGGCTGTGTGGTTCAAAAGTCTGCCTTGAAACCAGAAGGTTTTGGGTTCAGTCCCACTGTGTTTCACCTTGGGTAAGCGTCTTCCATGAAAACCCCAGGCCAACTAAAGCCTTGTCAGGGAACTTGGAAGATAGAAACTGAAAGAAGCTCATCATGTGTGTGTGTGTGTGTCTGTGTTGGTGTTTGTGTCACTCCTGATATTCGCGTGTTTGCTGCTTGTAAGCAAACAAATGGGCTGCAAACACGTGGTGCCATTTGTTTGCAGTTCAGCATGAAAGCATAACAGAGCCTGAAGCCATGTGATTGCAAAATGAACTCCTCCACTCCACAGCCATGTCTGCATCTGTGTGTATGTATTGACCTGCCTACCACAACAGAATTTCTCATCATCATCATCATCATTTAATGTCTGTTTTCCAGGCTGGCATGGCTTGGCAGGAACTGGTGAGGCTAGGGTCTGCACAAGATCCCATAGTATTTTGGCTTGCTTTCTATGGCTGGATACCCTTCTTAACGCCAATCACTCCACAGAGTGTATTGGGTGCTGGTACCATGTAAAAAGCACTCAATCTTGTGCCATGTAGAAAGGACACAGTACACTCTGTAAAGTAATTGACATTAGGAAGGGTATTATTCTGCTGTAGAAACCATCCCAAAACAGATCATTGGAGTCTGGTGCAGCTCTCTGGCTTGCCAGCTCCTGTCAAACCATCCAACCCAAGCCAATATGTTAAAAAAATGGATGTTAAGTACTGCCTTTGATCATGATGATGGAGTTTACCATTGTGTGGCACCTTGGGGAAGTGTTCTCTACAATAGTTCCAGGTTGACCAAAGCTGTGTGAGTGGATTGAGTATAGGAAACTGAAAAAAGCCCATCATGATGAAAAACAAACTGAAAAAAAAAAAACCTGATGTGCAGAAAATTTAGGTTACCTTTTCATGAGGTACCATGTAAAGCTCTGGAACCAGTGTTAAGCCTTCGTCATTTTTGTGAATGACATCATCCAAAAGAGACCGGTACCTTTCAGTCTGAATATAAATACATAAACAAAAGATTCTTCTATTAAAAGATTAAAAATTTCAAATCAGCAAAGATCAATTCTCTTTTACTCTTCTGCCAAAGTGAACTGAATACAAAATGACCTGTAAAATAGGGAATATGATGCATACACTCATATATCTGTTGTGTGTGTGTGTGTGTGTGTGTGTGTGTGTGCATGCACGTGTGTGTGTGTATGTATGTAAATGTATCCATGTATATGTATGAATATGTGTGTGTGTATATATGTAAGTGTGCATATATGGGCGCAAGTACATTTACATGCACACATGTATACAAAACGCACAGAGGTACACAAATTCATGCACACAATTGCACTGTATTAGAAATATTACTTTCAAATAATACTTAAACTACAATGAGATTTCATGAAGAAAGTCATTAGAGTGACCCTGTCTGTATGAAGTTTAATATGTTTGGAGCAGTCCCATGAGAGCCAAAAATTAAATGAAAAATCTGAGCTCACAACAGCCATTATTGCCTGTGTTGCTTGCAAGGTTTTTTAAAAAGAACATAAAAACTAGTGTTTTTCTTCATAATTTTCATATAATATTCCAAAATATAGTCAAACAGATTTTTCAGAAGAAAATGGGGTTGGATAACCAACTGAATGATAGGAAACGTGTAACTCTGAGCACTGGAATTATGTGCCTTGCATTTATAACACACACACACACACACACATATGATGATTGCCTCATTTTAACAGATGACAGACGTCTCACGTTCAGCCTGATTGCTCTCATTCACCTTCATCCTTACATGTGCACAGATATGACTTTCCAGGTCAGCCAATGATTTACATGATATTAAACACAAGTGACGCATTGCTCTTGGATTTGCACAGGATTAATTTCATTAGTTTGTGGCAGCTGTTCTTGATGAAGCTGGAGGTGGCATTTCAGACCACGATTTGTCTTGCATGCCTTATTATTGCAGATCAGACATGTAGTGGAGCATTGGAGGTACTGGCAGCATTGCCACATGATCTGTTTGAGCCCATTGATTTATAAAGTTGCACATACAGACATGTACACAAATATAAGAAGAGAGAGAGAGAGAAAGAGAGAGAGAGAGAAAGAGAGAGAGAGAGTAGGAAAAAGAGAGAAATAGCAGTTTATCATGACACTGGATACTTCAGAGGTTGTGTTCCCAGTAAGTCTAAAGTATCTTCTGTTCTACATTACTCCACTCTTTAGTGGTCAGTACCAAGGAGCTATCTTGTGTCCAGAAGGTGAAAGAAAGATTGATGAGAGAGGATGACTCTTGTTTAATTAATTACAAAAAAAACAACAACCCAAAATACAACACACAACAGAATACAAAGAAAGAGGAAACCATACAGAGTCTTACCTGTTCCATGTTATTAGTGAAAAGTCCATCCAGAACGAAGTAGGTGAAGAACAGAGGCCACTCACACTCAATATGTTCAAACTTCATCAGCTCTCCAGGTTCATAATATAATCTGTTAGGATCCTACAATAAATAACAACAACCCACTTGGATCATAGACAAAAATACCCTCTTCTCTCTGAGTAACATTAATATTAGCACTGATATGAAAAAGCAGTTCTTTCTGAAGTATATTTAAAGAAAATACAAATATAAATGAAAAGTTAAGTTTTTTATAAATGAAGAGTTAAATTTTAACATTTAGTTTTTGCAGCAGAAGATGTATAAGAAAAACTCACCTCAATGGCTGTCTTGTAACCATCGCGGAGAAAGCGAGAACAACCATATCTGCCCTGGTAAAGGAAAATGTTAAAGAAATGATAAAGTGAAGAACAACAGTAAAGGTGGAAAGTGGGTGAGTAGCTATATAGATAGAAGTAGAGAGAGAGAGAGGGGGGGAGAGGGAGAGAGAGAGAGAGAAAGAGGAGGAGAGAGTGAGAGAGAGAGAGAACAGAGACTGGTGGATAGATAGATAGGGACATCCAGTCAGAGAGTGAGATAGAAATAGAGAGAGGAAGAGATAAGAGATCTGTGTTGAGTAAACAGGTGAATGATGTAAAAGGCTTGATGGCATTTCATCTGTCTTTACATTCTGAGTTCAAATTCCGCCAAGGTGGACGTTGCCTTTCATCCTTTCGGATCGATAAAATAAGTACTGGGGTCAAGCACTGGGGTCAGTTTAATTGGTTTGATCCCTCCCCGAAAACTTCTGACCTTGTGCCAAAATTTGAAGCCAATATGAATCAGTGCATCAAACAAAAATACTGTTATTGACTTAACCCTTTAGAGTTCAGATTATTCTATAAAACATAACATGCTTATTGATTCACATTGATTTGAATTAATCATGCATTATCTCATATCTTCAAGATCTTGATCGTCTAATTACTTAATGTAGAATAACATTGTAGGGTAGGTGTGAGAGCCTGGATCTGGTCAGTTTGAACATAAAACAGATTAAATATTTTGGTCAGATATGGCTGGTTTAAATACTAAAGTGTTAACAAGCTTTTATACTAAGGAAGACATAGTTATTTGATAAATGAAGTCAAAGATGAAGTACTGGGATAAACGATTGATTAAAAATCTTTGAAAGCAGTGTTACAGCAGGCCAATAGTTCAATGACTCAAACTTATATATAGAAGGATAAAAGACAATCATAAAAAGAAAATATGTCTTACTTGTAATTTTTCTTGAATATGTTTTTTAGTTTCCAGAATGAGTTCAGGTTTATCACAGGCAAAAGCAGGATAGCTAATCACACTTAATAAACCAGCATCAATTTCCTGCATAGAGACAGAGAATGAAAATGAATAAACTGTTAAACAATACATCAGGAATATATCAATATAGTGGCTCTTCATTAGTTACGATGACAAATGTTTCAGCTGATCCGATCAACAGAACAACCTACTCAGGACATTAGCATGAATGTGGCTGATCATTCCACAAACAAGCATACCCTTAACATAATTCTCAGGAGATTCAGTATGACAAAGAATGTGACAAAGCTGGCCCTTTGAATTACAGGTACAATTCATTTTTGCCACACACACACATGTATATATCTAAACACATTATAATCATATGCAGGTTAAAATCAAATAACTTGAAAACAGAATAGACAAAACAAAATATGTTACCTTTGAATTAGATTCCCGAGGTAACATCGAATGGAATATAGCCTGAAATTAGAGGAAATGATTAAAAGGTGTTATTTCAGATAACGATTCTGCCAGCTCTCCCACCTTAATAATAATAATAACAACAATACTTTCTACTGTAGGCACAAAACCTGAAATTTGGTGGGAGGAGCCTAGTTGATTACACTGACCTCAGTACTCAGCTGGTATTTGTTTCATCGACTCCAAAAGGATGAAAGACAAGGTCAAACTTGGTGAGATTTGAACTCAATACCACTAAGTGTTTTGAAGATCAGTTCATTATGGTTTTATTCAACATTCAAGCAAGGTCGTTGCCAGTGGCGCTGGACTGGCTCCTGTGCAGGTGGCACGTAAAAAACACCATTTTGAGCGTGGCCGTTGCCAGTACCGCCTGACTGGCCTTTGTGCCAGTGGCACGTAAAAGCACCCACTACACTCTTGGCGCAGTTGGCATTAGGAAGGACATCCAGCTGTAGAAACTCTGCCAGATCAGATTGGAGCCTGGTGTAGTCATCTGGTTTCACCAGTCCTCAGTCAAATCGTCCAACCCATGCCAGCATGGAAAGCGGACGTTAAACGATGATGATGATGAATAATAATAGTAAAACTTACCTGACATTGTTGAGCTTCATCAGGCAAAACATGAATCACTGAGTTGGGACCGCCACGTGACCCAAAAAGGTCAAGGCCATCAATAGCTTCTAAAGCAGCCTACAAATAACAAGTAAAATTTCATTACTACTACTACTACTACTACTACTACTACTTAAATGAAAAGCGTTTAATTTTTTTATTTGTTTATTTTGTTTTGGTGTTGGTAATGCAAGAGAATATAATTGTGGTGGAGGTACTGATGATCATCATTATCATAATCATCATAATAAGCTAATGTTAGAGGCAATGATGATGATGATGAGGAGGAGGAGGAGGAGGAGGAGTAGGAGGAGGAGGCGTGTGGTAATGGGTGGTGGGAATGGAAGTGATGATGATAACTGTGGTAGCAGTGATGATGGTGGTGATGCGATGGTGGTAGTGAGAGCTAATGGTGATAGTGGTGATGGTGATGATGGTGGTGGTGAGAGGCGAGGATGATGATGGTTGTGGTGATGGTTGTTCTAGTAGTGGTGGTAGTAGTGATGGAGAATGACGATAGTGATAATGGTGATGATGTTGGTGGGGAGGAGGAGGATGATGAGGATGATTACAAAAGCAATGAAAATGGAGGGAGGGTATAGTAATCTAAGTTGTGATAACAGCAGAGATGATGATGATGATGATGATGATGATCACAATTATAATCATATTAGTAATAGTAATATCAATGGTGATGATGATGATTAAATTCATAATACTGATGATGATGATGACGATGATGAGAATGTTGCTGTTGTTGCTTTTAGTGATTGTTGTTGTTATGATTATAACATAAATTAACAATTACCTTGGCCATCCCAATAGAACTTGAATTGAGTTCTGGCAATCCATGGTTGGTTTTGTCACCTCGTTCCCAAATACCATAGTCCTGAAAGAGAAAGCATTCAACTTTTAAGCAAACATCATCATTTAGCATCTGCTTTCCATGCTGGCATGGGTTAGATGCTTTAACTGAAACTGATAAACTGGAGGGCTACAGCAGGTTCCAATATGGTTTGGTATGGTTTAGATGCCCTTCCTAATGCCAACCACTCCAAGAGTATAATGGGTAT
This sequence comes from Octopus bimaculoides, assembly GCF_046866305.1. NCBI lineage: Eukaryota > Metazoa > Mollusca > Cephalopoda > Octopoda > Octopodidae > Octopus > Octopus bimaculoides. The sequence continues at coordinate 15,682,666 of NC_142934.1, read as the reverse complement.
TTTCTACATGTCACAAGCATGGGTACCAGTTATGTGACACCGGCATTGGTCATGGTTATGATTTCACCTGGCTTGACAGGTCTTCTCAAGCATGGCACATCACCAAAGGTCCAGTCACTTGTCATTGCCTCCATAAGGCCCAACGATCAAAGGGTGTGCTTTACATGCCACTGGCACAAGTGCCAGTTATGTGACACCAGCATCGGCCATACAAAGAAATATCTTTTCTCTTTTATTTGGTTCAGCCATTAACCTGCAGACATGCTGAGGCACTGCCTTGAAGAATCTTAGTTGACCGAATTGACCCCAGAACATATTTTTTTAAAGCCTGGTACTTATTCAATCAATCTCTTTTGCTGAATCACTAAGTTATGGGAACAGAAGCACACCAACATCAGTTGTCAAGAGGTGGTGAGGGATAAACACAAACACAGACACACACACCCCTCCACACACATATATATGATGGTCTTCTTTCAGTTTGTGTCAACCGAATCTACTCACAAGGCTTTGATCAGCCCAAGGCTACAGTACAAAACACTTTCCGAAGGAGCCACGCAGTGGGATTGAACCTAGAACCATGTGGTTGGAAAGCAAACTTCTCAACACAACAGCCATGCCTATATAAAAAAAATCATATATTTCTTTAAGACATAAGAAATGGTTTCTGATTACGATACAAGACCAGCAATTTTGAAGGAAGCAAATTAGCTGAAACCATCAACCCCATTAACTGATTCCGAATTTTGGCACAAGGCCAGCAATTTCGGGGAAGGTGGTAAGTAGATTACATCAACACCAAAGTTCAACTGGTACTTATTTCATTGACCCCAACAGGATAACAGGCATAGTCAACCTCAACAGAATTTGAACTCAGAACATAAAGATGGATGAAATGTTGCTAAGCATTTTACCCAGTGTGCTAATGATTCTGTCAGCTTGCCGTCTTAATAACAATAATAATAGTAGTGATCCTTTCTGTTATAGGCACAAAGCCTGAAATATTGGGAGAGGGGGAGCGGCTAAGTCCATTACATCAACTCCAGAGTTCAACTGGTGCTTATTTTATCAACCCCAAAAGAATGAAAGACAAAGTGGACCTTGGTGGAATTTGAACTCAGAACGGAAAGACAAATGAAACACTGCTAAGCATTTTGCCCAGCATGCTAACAATTCTGCCAGCTTGCTGTCTTATCAACCCCAGGAACTGACAGGTGCTATATTTTATTGGTGATGGTATTGTTTCTGTAAACTTGTATAAGAATCATTGTAGAATATGAAAATTTACCAATCAAGACCCAAAACAAAAAGACACAAAGGGAGTGGTTCAGTTTATAAAAAAAAATCCTTTTATACTTACTGGGATACGGTAAGCAGCTTGAATGTAAAATACCAGATTCTGTATAAAAGCAACTTCGTCCAATGAAAATATAATTTTTAAACCTAATGAAATAATAATAAAATAACACTATAAAAAATATATAAAAATAATGTACTGAATAAATATGAGACAATAACATTTAACAGAATCACTTTGAGCCAATGTGAAAGAGAGAAAGAGAGAGACTCTACACTGTGGCACAATCTGTTGGAAATAAAAATAGCAGCAACATCTCCCTCTCAAATCATACTCTACAGTCTTAAGGGGGAAAAAGGAGGGACACAAAGGATGGTGTATTCTTAAATATACTATGCCTAAAGAAAAAAACAAGATGGTCATGGCAGGTGATTGGACAGGTGGATGGATGGATGGACAGATAAATGGATGGATAGATAAATGGATGGATAGACAGACAGGTGGCTGTCTGGCTGGCTGGATGGACAGACACCTACCATCTACTCCACAATGATAATCCACATTTGCAATCCAACAACTTACCCACAATATATATAAATGGATGGATGAATGAATGGATAGATGGATGGACGGACAGATGGACAGATGGATGGACAGATACATGGATGGATGAAAAGTCAGATAGATGGATGGATAGATATATGGTATCAACTAGATTAATACTGGGAAATAACAGCCTCAGCTTCCATCATGATTTATAGACAACTCTGGAACCTGGCACATGTGTTCCTCATTGTGTCCTGGGGAAGATCTTCAAATACCTCCTTGAACACAATCACCAGCTTGGCTTTAGTGTTGCAGGCAGAGCAGTTGGTATCTTTTTCAATTGCACCCCAAATATAGCAATCTATGGTATTACAATCAGAGGAATTAGGAGGCCAAAAATTAGGGCTGGTGTAGTCATAAAAATTCTCCAACAACCATTTCTGATTCTTTCTGGAGGTATGGCAAGGAGCTGAATCTTGCTGCCACACATACGGCCTTCTAGCAGCAACCCTCTCCAGCCAGGTTTTGACCAGTCTCCAGCAGTTTCACATAATGATCAGAATCGATCTTAAGACCCTGTTCATTGATGTGGGGAGGCATGATATTACCCTCACTGGAAACACATCCAAAGACCATCCTCGTTTTGGGGGAATTTGGTTTCCATAATATCCATGTAACACCTTACAGCCTTTATAGGGTTCATAGAGCATTCAGCAGCAATCATGATGTTGGCATTTTGACACCTGGCTTAAATCATCATGGTACACGTAACTCTTTTCCAATATTCAGAAGGCTTCTAGCATTCTATGTCAGCTAATTTTTTTCCCAATTACAACTTCAACCTTTATACTCTCCAATGCTATTAACTATTCACCAATAATACATTAAACTGTTCCTTAAACAAGGAGACCAAAAATCATCAAATTTAGCCTGAACATCCTCCGTCCTACTTATAGTGAAAAATAAATTAACAAGCAACACATACCTGAGGCTGTCATTTCAGACAACATAAGTACATACAGTGATGTGGCATCTATTTGCAAATGACCCCACTCAAGATCGCCTTCAACAGGTTGACATGTCTCAGAGTCATATTTTGCATGAAGTGAATCCACTGCGCTTTGTGTCACTTTGAACTTCTCCAGTTTATGCACTTGCATTGTCATGGCTCGTAAAATTCCCCGCATCAGCTTCACAACAGACTGTGAATTTAATGAGAGTAGCAATATTAAAAACAAGGATAAAGAAAAATGTAAGATTTTTACATAGAATTAATCCATAAATATTTGGGTTCTTTTCTTTAGCACATTAACTGCCACATCCAACTCATACCTACAATTCATTCATTGCTTTAGTTTTTAACCTCAACTCAAACTGATAAAGCTGGTGTCCACAGAAACCCTATATCCACACAAACACACAGAAATTGCACATTAGCATAAGCAGGACAACAAATTAGCATAAACAATGCTACATTGGGAATGCACCTTCACTGATACGAGATTGAGGCAATGAAAGAACGTCTATATGGTTGACCTGCTAGAAATAGTAACCAATTTCTCTCTCTTTCTCCATCTCTCTCTCAGATTATACCCTGCTGTCTTAGAAAAGGACATATTGCATATTGTGCATTATGCCTGAGTAAAAGGAGGAATGGCTGCAGTTGGAGTACCTTTGAACATAGTTCTGCTAGATGGGGTTAGCCTGGGCTAAACAATAAATTATTAAATTCAACTTACGATGAAAGTAAACAAACAAAGTTTGCTTTAGAAGTGTTGAGATGTAATGAAAGGTAGAGAAATAAATTTTTTAAATTCTCAAATGCATGATAATGGTAACAAATAGCCGGATCAGGATAAATTATCCATACATTGCAGAAAAATACGTTACTGGCCAGTCATGAGACTCAAACTCACATCCCTGTGATTACTCGTCAAGTGCTTTACCATTAAGCTAAACTGCCCAGTCACAGATTTTTCTGCAATTTTAGAACTTATAAATTTAGCTTCATAAGACGCTAACGTTAAATTCAACTTACGATGAATGTAAAACAAAGTTTGTTTTAGAAGTGTTGAGATTAATTTTGTAACTAAGCTACAGATCAATTTCTTATTTATTCCAAATATTCAAACCCCACCACCACCACCACCACTACTACCATGTGATTTGAAGTTTGCTTCCCAGCCTCATGGTTCCAGGTTCAGCCCCACAGCGTGACACCTTGGGCAAATGTCTTCTATTATAGCGTCAGGCTGACCAAAGTCTTACAAGTGGATTTGGTAGATGGAAACTGTAAGAAGCCTGTCATATGCATATATATTTATGTTTGTTTTTGGGCCTGTGTTTGTCCCCCACCACTGCTTGACAACCAGTGTTGGTTTGTCTATATCCCCATAACTTAGTAGTTTGGCAAAAGAGCCTGATAGAATAAGTACAAGGTTTAAAAACTACTACTATTACTAAAAAATTCAAAGTCACCTACTTGCTCTAACTCGTATGCTTTCGATCGATCTTCGTCAAAATCTGCCGTTTTCCGATAGGCCAGAGCCAATCCCCATACTGCCATGACACTGTAGACATTGTCACGCACCCAAGCATGTCGGTCTTTAGTGGTAGTTATCAGTCCACTTGCTACATTCTGAAAGTTTACAAGAATAATATGTTAGATTTTGTAAAACATAAAACAAATTTCAAAGAAATAAAACATGGAGAAAGACAAATAAAACGAAATGCCTGTGTTTGTGAGGTTCAGTGGGTTGTCTATTAACTGAAAGGGTTGAAAAGGGTGACATCCTACATTGCACTAAATAAGGTCCACATTGCTCTATGAATTAACTTTATTCCTCTACTTGTTTCAGTCATTTGTCTGGGACCATACTGGAGCACTGCCTTGAAGGGTTTTAGTCAAACAAATTGACCCCAGGACTTATTTCTTAGGCCTAGCACTTATTTTATCGGTCTCTTTTGCCGGACCACTAAGTTACAGGGACGTAAATACACCAACATCAAGTGGTGATAGGGGGACAATTAACTGATGCTGGTCAATTTGTTTGTTTGTAGATCAAAAGTTTTCTCCATTTTCTGCTTATTTAAATCTGATTCCTGATAAACTCTTGTTTATTCTGTTATTACCTGTACCCTATGAGCATAGTGTGCTTGCATACCCATGCCCAGGGTTAACATAGGTAAAAGATACCAGTAGTAAGAACGGATATTCTTTTCCCTTAGTTGGTTATTCCAACTGCTAACTCTGCTTACCACACACACACACATATATATATGGTCTGATCAATAAATATCCGGACTGCTACCATAGTAACGAAGCTAAAGCATGCAGAGTGAAGCTGTTTGACACAGATTGACCTTGAGCTCTGCTGTGCATGTGCACTAAGTTTTAACATTCTAGCTCACTTCCACTGTTTACTGCAGTGCTTAGCAGAGTTCAAGGTCAATTTGTGCCAAGAAGCTTCACTCTCTGTTATTTAGCTTCGTTACTATAGCAACAGTTCAGATACTTATTGATCAGACTACATATGAGTTTGTCCCCACACAACCACTTGACAACTGGTGTTGGTGTGTTGTTTACGTCCCCCATAACTTAGCAGTTCAGTAAAAGAGACTGATAAAGTAAGTATCAGACTTTAGAAAAGACAAAAATAAGTACTGGGGTTGAAACATTTGACTAGGCCAAAGTCAAATGACTGAAACAAGTATAAAATACAAAGTACCCACCAAGCTAGTTCAAGACTCAAGCCCATAACCTTATGATTGTGAGCCCAGCATACTTACCACAGAGCTACATGCTTTTACAGTAAAAGAAAAAATGTGGTGAGTAAACATAGAAAAAAATAGAAGCATACATTTGGATGTTATTCTAGTTGTTGCAGTCAAGCTGAAAAAAAAAATACCACATCAGTGTATAGCTGCAGAGATATTGTTACACTGTAAATGGACTGGCTCCAACAATTCATACCCAAATATATGAATTTGTGGTTAAAAAGGAAAAAGAGAAAGAATACAAAATGAAAGCTTCAGAAAAAATCATGACAGTTTACAAAACTGAGGAAGGGGAAAAGCAGTGAATGAATCTTAGAGGTCAAATAATGTTTTCTAAGTTGATTAAATTTAAACGACAGGACGGTAATAGGAACTGATTGAAAAAAAACTGTGGCATTGCGTCATATTGCAGAAACATCTAATCCAAATTATCATGGAAAAAGAAATCACTGAAAATGATTTTGAGGTAAGAATGCAAAGCTCATTCTCAGCTTTATTTTTAAGCTTTTACTGGTTTCGATCATTAGACTGCGACCATGTTAGAGCACTGCTTTGGAGGATTTTTAGTCAAATGAATCAACCCCAGTATTTATTATTTTCTTTTAATTAAGCTTTGTACTTATTCTATCGATATCTTTTGCGGAACTGCTAGGTAATGGGAATGTAAACATACCAATATTGGTTATCAAGCAGTAGTGGGACAGGCGCACACACATATTGTAGGAGCACTCCGTTGGTTACGACGATGCAGGTCCCAGCTGATACGATCAATGGAACAGCTTGCTCGTGAAATTAACGTGCAAGTGACTGAGCAATCCACAGACATGTGTACCCCTAACGTAGTTCTCGGGGATATTCAGCGTGACACAATGTGAGACAAGGCTGGCCCTTTGAAATACAGGTACTACTCATTTTTGCCAGCTGACTGGACTGGAGCAATGTGAAATAAAGTGTCTTGCTCAAGGACACAATGCATCGCTGGGAATTGAACTCACGACCTTACAATCGTGAGTCAAATGCCCTAACCACGAATCCACGCGCCTTCATGCACACACGCACATATATATGATGGACTTCTTTCAGTTTCTGTCAACCAAATCCACCCACAAGGCTTTGGTCAGCCTGAGGCTATAATAGAAGACACTTGCCCAAGGTACCACACAATGGGACTGAACCCTGGACCACATGGTTAGGAAGCAAACTTCTTGCCACACAGCCGAATAAACATTCCATTTTATCATATTCGTCACATTTGTGCTAATACAATGATATGATTTCTGCAAGAGATCAGACTAAATCCTGATTGTTGAAACTTAGCAATCTGATTTTGATTCCTATGTGCTTGCAGTTGCCAAATATTCCTGTTACACACCAAAGAAATGGGAAAAATTACACCATTATGTAAATAGAAAAAAAAGCCTTGTGCAAGTGGCATGAGAAGTAGGAAGAAGTGGGAATTGAAGACGTTGATGGCAACAACAAGCCCCTCTCCTATGAAGACTTAAACCCTTTCGTTACCAACCTGGCTTAAACAGGCTCTGGCTCTGAGTACAAATGTCTTGTTTACATAAATTTTGAATTAAAATCTTCCACTAAACCTTAGTTACAATTTATGTTCCTAACACTAGCTGAATGATAACTCAGTTATTTTACTAAATTCTTTGTTATATTTAAAGCAATTGAAAGAAACACAGAGCATCTCAACAGAAATACGGTAATGAAAGGATTAAGGAGTTGACAGAACCCAAAGTATCAAGTTCAGATAGAGAATAAGAGATTTCTCCTCAAGTGGTTTTAGTGAAATAATTAGTGCTTAAAGCATAAGACTGACTTTCTGAAAACGATCCAAAAATTGAATGAAGCATGAAATGGTAGTACTGAATTCTTGTACGGAAGAATCAGAAAATTCACAAATATAGTAAAAGCAGCCAACCTTTGAATCCTTTTCATAAAAATAAAAATCCAACATTACCGATAATACCACGTTTACTTTTTATTGTTTGAATTTTTCGACCTGTTGCATAAAATATTAGAAAATGTGTATATTTGTTTTTGTTAAATTACCTATAATTTTCTTCAAAGGACTGATAGAAATATAAAGCGAGTATATTTTTGAGTGAATCACGTATGAACTTCGTTAATCGGGGATTTGGTTACATAAAGCAGGAATAACTAATTAACAACGGCCGTTGTTCCTACTTACAACCACCACCACCAACGACAATGTAACTTTGCTAAAGATGATGTGTTTACGTGTTAGGAGCATCCATCGTTGGTTTGGCACCAAGCCAACCTTATTCGAGCAGACCTCTGATCAAAGGCCTTCAAACAGAGACCATCACATCTCGTTTGAGTATCTAGGACTACATTATCCAATGTGATCTTCCTTTTACCAGGACGGTAAACTATGAGCCGAGAAATATTTAGCAGCAAATTCTAACAGGTAGAGAAGCTCCCCGTGTTGTGATTGTTGATAATCATACAGAATTGCGTTGTATAAGATTAATAAAAAAAAATCACCAATAGTTACTAAGAACAATTGTATTCCAGGCGTTTAAAATAAGGTTATTACCCAATCTCAAGACTAATATCATTTGTGATTCCCTGAAATCAAAGACTGAATACGATCCCTTCTTTATTAAAGATCTGACAATTAGAGAATGCAACTAACAAGATACAAACGAAATTTTAAAAAAAAGTTAGAAGATTAATTTATTCACCTGTTTTCTATTTTTATTTGTAACTTTAATTAATTTCTTTAAAAATTTCTATACTATTTTAAAAAAAATTTCTATACTAAGATCAGAGGAAACGGCAAACATGAGATTACTTCGAAGTGAGCCAGAGTGAGTCTCGACGTAATCGCTCGCTGTGCTAGAAATAACAGCCAAATCTTCCCCTACTGTTTTGAAATAACGATTCATTGACTAATGTAGTCTTTAATATATAACAAAACAAAATTGATAAGGTTTGAGCAACTCAGATAATCGGTCTGCTTGAGCAAGACTGAGCAAGGGCTATATAACAACTTCGAAAATAGAAATTTTATTTCTGGATATTTCGGACTCAACGTTTTCAATGTAATTTAATTTTTATACTTAAATTCCATTCATATCTATGATGCAGTGTAGGAATATAAATCTACTCTGATACCTCACAAGTATTTTATTTTATCAACCCGGAAACACGGGCATAACTACAGAAGTGTACCCAAGTTATCCGAAACTCCTCCTCCAAATATATATACATATAACTTTTCCTGATATATCCGTAATCTACAATATCTAAGATGTATTTCTGGAAAATTTCATAACAAAATATGGCTTTTAAAGAAAGTTAAGAGAAACAAAGTCGGATGGAAGTACACTCTGATGTACCTTTAGTAAAAAAACCCCCAAAAAAAACAACTCATGCTGGCCTAGTCGAGCAGACTGGTGAACAAGGGAGGTATTAACCGTGACAACCTCGTCTTTTGTTCTTTTTAGATATAGTATATCTAGGACTACACCTTCGAATGTGCCAGTCAGGTGCCGTTAGCGGAGCACTTGGACAAGGTCTTCAGCCTGGATTTAACTTCCGTCCTGCGACCTCATATTCAACCTATCAGCCACAGAGGGCCGTTGTTGTTTCGCCTCAGATCAAACCTTGATCGATCAGACGACCCATGATCGAAGAGTTCCAACTGTAATCATCCCCATTTTATTTATCTGTGTTGATATTATCCAATGCAGTTGACTTTTTGCCGGAATGGTAAAGTAAGGACTGGGGGGAGATTTGGATGTCGATTCTAGCATATAGAATGACCATGTAGAAGCTCCCTCGAGAAGTCCTCCGCTGTGAGTGAGGAATGATTTGAGAAAAATTTGACACGAGTTGCATCCTGCAGCATTTTGATAAATGTTAATATAAATTACCTTTTCTTATCGATGATTGACTGAGCAAGAGAGAGGAGGGGTGTTGTAAGGCAGTGTCTTCTAATGAAGAAGATAAGTTTCTGAATTATGCTGTACCTGTAGCGACTGATAAGAACTGCCAGCGGGTTTAGGAGGGTTAAGCAACCACCATTATATTTCTTTTAGCCAAAATTATTCATTTGTAGTTCGGTGTCACTAATTCCTGTTTCTGTAATTATCTATTATCGATAGACTAAACAATATTGATACATCAATGAATAATTAAAATTTCAGACATCTAGCAATAACGTTTCTAGTCGAAAATAAGTTGTTTTTTTTCTTTTCACTAGCAATTAGCCAAAAATGGTAAGTACCTTAGTACCTTAATGATTATTGTTGAATACCAATAATAATAATAATATAATAGTAATATTAATAATACAAAAAATAATCTACTAAGAAATATTTATTATTAGAAGTCTTTAGTGGACGGCAATATCGAACAGCACCCAGCATTATTAGTTCTTATTGACCCGGGGTCAATAAGCACTGATAAATCAATACCTTAAATTGATGGCCTTACTTCAAATGAGAAATCATTATTGTTATGAAAAGAAATTTTAATTTTAGTCGTGATTTAGCTCCAAATCGGTTCTGATCACAGCTGCAGACAAGAAGTAGGTACTCAGAAATCGGTTAGACACACCTGAAAAGTGCAGTTCCCTCTACCGACAGAGTATAAATAAATATCTATATTTATTTACACTATATCTATATTAAAACATCACAATTATTAAAATATGAGTTCCCCTAAAAATTATCAAACCCTCGTAGAGCTAATATCTGGCTCTAGACCTGGTTCTAATCAATTAGATCTTATAATTAAAGACATTCCAGGCATGACCATCTCGATTTTTTTCTGGTATGATGCATCAAGAACTATATTATTCAACATGTCTCGTTTTTTTTAAAGATGAGTTGGGTGCAATTTGAGTGAGATTTAGCTACAATTTCAAGCATGTCAATGACTATGTAAAGGCTTTTTTCGTTGATGTTAGTTCATGCTTTTTGTAAGTCTAATACTAATTAAGTTAATCGAAGTAGGTTAATCTGAATCGTGCAAGCATTTGTCTCAACGTAACGACTTACTAAGTAGAAATATATTAAAAGATAGTCAAGGGGGTGGGGGAAACAATTGAAGAAATTAATAATTTAGCTGTTGTGTAATAGTTTTCTTCTGCAAAATAATGAATCCTTGTGGTTACCTAATGAATATAATAAAAGAAACTATCCTTTCTTTGACACAATGCCAATTATTGAATGACAGAGGTATGCTATTATCAACTGCATATTGACACAAGAGCTGGTGAAAGTAAAGTCAACCCCAGCTGCATTTGAACTCAAAGTACTAAAAACATTAATGTAATATGATCTAACAAACACTATCCCAATTCGGTAATTTCCTAGTGCTTTAAGCATTTAACAGTGAGTTGATGTAAATATAAACAATTACAAGGGTACATGTGTACTAACTATATCACAACGTTGTAGGAAGCTTTTTAAATGCATATTAATTTTTTTTTTTTGTTCTAAGTTTATATATTTCGTACACGAAAGGGTGACATACACATAAATCGTGGATGTATGAATGTTTATATGTCGATACTCTAAATGGTAATTTCTAAAAGACAACAGATACTGAATATGTGAAATAAATACTTCGAGACAACGTTCGTTGATATTACATACAATACACGATAGACTGACGCGAAAGTGTGTGGGTGTGTGTGTGTGTGTATATATATATATATATATATATATATATATATATATATATATATATGTGTGTGTGTGTGTGTGTGTGTGTGTGTGTGTGTGTGTGTGTGTGTGTGTGTATATATAGGGTAAAAATGTGACACAGGGGGACGAGAGGAACATACGGAAAAACAGGAAAAAGTAGTGGACGTAGACATGCTTAGAATAAATACATATATGTATATAGTTTAATGAAACTGAATGTTTATCTCGCGATTTGAGTTCCATGCTTCTATCTATATATCTATTTATGTGTGTGTGTGTGTAGTAAACACAGAGAGAACTTAAAAGAAAATCAAGCACCTGTTTTACTAAAATGAGACGAGATTGAAACGGGTAAGATAAGAATGTCCCTCCATCCTTTAAAGAACCTCATCCCAAAGGGAATAGCTCGAATGAAAAATATATTTTCCTTACCTGATTTGAGAGGATGGTTTTGCTAACCAACCTCGAATAATAGTCCAAACGGACTCCGGAATTACTGCGAATTCTCATAATGGCTGGTTCAGTTTTGTTTTGTCAAGGACATTCAACTAAAAGAGGCGACTGTCAAGGTCGGTGGAAAATGCCGAGAGTTTGGGTTCGCTTGCTTTGATTACTTTTCGTGTGTATGTGCGTGTTTAGTTATGTGTATATACAATGCTTGCTGTTAACGTCTCTCCATCATACACACATTCCCTTGCTCTGTCTCTGCCCGTTCCTCACACGTGACAGACCAATAATTGCTAACCTATAAGCTATCTGTCTTCTATTCAGCTCTGTTCTACACGTTTAGCCTTGACTCATTCTCTTACCTGTTTCACTCCACTCCAGCTATTCTATTATATTCGACAAAAACAATGCCAACGTCCCTCCCTTCCTTTTTACTAATTTACGGTCCTTCGTTAATTGTAATTCGAGTGGAGAGGGTGCAGGGTTATGTAAACATCTTAACGTAAATATTGGCAAGTTAGCAGAATCGTTAGAGCATCGAGGAAAAAGTGCCTCGTGCTATTTGTTCCGGCTCTTTACGTGCTGAGTTCAAATCCCGTTGAGAGGACAACTCAGACTTTTATTCTTTCAGAGTCGATAATATAAAGCGCCAGACGAATGCAGGGCTCGATTGTATCTCCTCAAAATTGCTGGCCTTGTACATAAATTTGCCACTTTGGGCTTCGTAGTGGGGGAAGAAATTGGGGTTTTGGTTGAGGTATAACTGTCAGATAAGTTAAAACTTCTCTTGAGATTTATCTTGTGGGACCAGACGAGGTTCTCCTGTTTATGAAATCTATAATTTATAAGGACGATCTCTACCAGGAGCGCATTTGGAAATGAACGCACACATACATGCGTGTGTGTTTATAAACATATACATACATGAATAATGCAGTAAAAAAAACAACGAAACAAAACCAGCTCATATGGTATAGTAATTTGATATATTTCTAATCAAATACACACACACACATGCACACACGTACTTTTCTAAAACTGTACAAACTCCCACAAAGAGCTATTCTCCATTTCTACGCGATTATTGAATTACTAGAAATAACAGTCAAATTACACATTATTATCTGAAGAAAAGGGAACATTGGGATAATCGATGTAGTCCTATATTTATACATACACGCAGACACATACAAAAGACGAGATGGTCACGGCTGGATAAACCTTTCGTTCTGAGTCTGCTTTATCAGGTTTAATATAGGACTAAACAACACCTGCATAATTATCCAACTTTGTGGTGGAACAATTACTGCTGAAGATGATGATGATGCTAATAACGATGGTAATGATACAGCGACGACGATGACGACGGCGATATGAAATTCTTCAGCAGCAAGCTGACTCTGACACCATTTAACTACTCTTCACCAATACTGCCATGATAACAATTCTCTGCTGGGACAACTTGGTGGCACCATTATGTAATAATACCTGTAGCATTTCGAAACCCACAAATGCGCCTCTACGTGGTCGCTCGACCAGGCCTGCTAAAGATAGCAGTTAGATCCCTTTCGAAATCATACCCATATCATAGTGGTTCGGGATGTAGACTTTTTTTTTTAATTTCATGATGTACTGAAGAAATAAATATAAAAATTTACTTGCGCATTTCATATAAAAAGTTGTTTTTTTAAAATTGTCTGAGAATAAAAAAATATGTTAAATATATAAAATTATTGCATATATTGTTTTATTAAGCATAACCCCCCCCCCCCCCCCAAAACCACCACCATCATCATCATTATCATCGTCATCATCCAGTTCCAGCGTCTGTCTTTTATTTCATTACTGACCCTGTTGATGCTGATCATCCTGGTCTCACTTCTTCACAGAATAACACATTTCAGTTATTCAATCAATTAGACTACATCGTCGTCGTCATCATCATGTAACGTCCATTTTCCATGCTGGTATGGATTGAATGGTTTGACAGGAGTTGGTAAGCCAGAGGACTGTGCCAAGCTCCATTCTCTGTTCGGGCATGGTCTCTGCGGCTGGATGCCCTTCCTAACGTTTTAGAATACAATTATGAATAATGTGTTTCCTTTAAGTGTCTTATCAAGTCAAACATTAGTATGGATTTTCTAAAGCAAGGACCAGCGACTCTTTTTCTTTTCTTTTTTTTTTTTGGTCATTTTTTACTTTTGTTTCAGTCATTGAACTGTGGCCATGCTGCAGCACTTCCCTGAAGGATTTACTCTGGTGCTTATTCTAATGGTTTCTTTACTGAGCTGCAAAATCACAAGGACATAAACAAACCAACACCAATATGATGTAAAGGGAAGAAGAAGACGGAAGCGAAGAGAGAATTATGGTAGTCTTACCTGTCGGTCCGGAAAAAAGGTAACTTTCGACGTCCACACACACAGAATGGGCTTCCTCATTGTTTCTGTCTAAAGTCACCAGCAAAGCATTGGTCAGCTGAGTGCTTTAGAAGACACTTGCCTGAGGTTCTGCACAGTGAGACTGAACCCCAAACCTTGTAGTTGTGAAGTGAATTTCTTAACCACATAGCCATGGCTGCACTTATATATATGTATGTACACATATGTATACTGGCACTCCGGTGGTGACGACAATGAGGGTTCCAGTTGATCCGATCAATGTATCAGCCTGCTTGAGAAATTAACGTGCATGTGGCTGAGCACTCCACAGACACATGTACCCTTAATGTAGTTCTCAGTGTGACACAGAATGTGACAAAGCTGGCCCTTTGAAATACAGGTACTATTCAATTTTGCCAGCTGAGCAGACTTGAGCAACATGAAAAAAAGTGTCTTGCTTAAGGACACAACGCATCACTGGAAATTGAACTCATGACCTTACAATCGTGAGTCAAATGCCCTAACCACTAAGCCACGTGCTTTCACATACATATATGTATATGTGAAAATTAATTCAAGTTGAAGACACAAATCAAGATCACAGTTTAATGCACAATTTCATCTGGCAAATTATCAAAATCATTATAACAGCTATTTGTAAAAGTAATGCTTATGTAGCTGCAGAAGTGGAGGAAGGTGGAAGAGTATAATGTATATTAGGAGAGGGCAGATGGGAAAGATGATTAAGATTGGCGAAGTTAACTGCGTCTTCAGTTTAAACAGCTTAGAATATAAAAGGATGATTTCAGATAAAAAATAAAATGAAATAAAATAGCATAAATTAAGATGAAATAAAATGAAGTGTATGAGAATCTATCTTCCTCATTTAATGTCCACTTTTCTATGTTGCATGGGTCAGACAGAATTGGTTGAGGCAGATTTTCTATGACTGGATGTATTTCTTGTTGCCAAACCTCACCTGTTCTCAATTAAGATATTTCTTGTGACTATGATTGGTCACAAGGAAGACTGTAAACAAACATTGCTTGTCTACAACTATCATATGATGTCAAGACAAGGGTTCATACAAACACACCTACATATATCTGTGTGTGTGTGTGCGCATATTTGTATATATACATACATACATACATGTGAGGGCACATAGCCTAGTAGTTAGTGATCATGAATTTGATTCCCAGACTGGATGGCGTGTTGCATTCTTGAGCAAGACACTTCATTTCATGCTGCTCCGCAATCATTTCAACATCTGACGTGTGGCACACATGTACCCCTGTACAAGCAATATCGATTTGATGGAGGCATCGAGCTTATGTGAACACAAACATATGATCACTGTAAATAAATTAGCTGTGTGGTTGATCAGCAAGAAATTGTGGGACCCTCATCTGTCATCTAATGATGGGAGAGTCCATAATGTGTATATATACATACATAGGCCATATGTGTGACAGTAAGGTTTGGCTCCTTGCCCTACCTCTGGAAAGAGTCAGAAATGGTTGTCAAAGAATTTCTACAATTTTACCAGCCCCAATTTTTGACCTTCTAATTTACCGGATTGTAATTCCATGGTTTACAATGTGTGGGGAATGGTTGAGAAAGACACCAACTGTTCTGTCTGTAACACCAAGGCAGAGCTGGTAGCTAAGATCAAGGAGGTATTTGAAGATCTTCCCAAGAACACAGTAAGGAATGCATGCACCAGGTTCCGGAGCCACCTTGAGGACATGACGTAATCTGATGGCAGCTACTTTGGAGTAGGCTGTTATCTCTCAGCCATAATCAAGTTGATATTTTTTGAGTTCTTAAAATTCTTTTATTTTTGGAAAGGATATTGTGTTTTGTTTTCCTTTTATGCAGACTGTCAAATTTAGCCCAAACACCCTGTATACATTGGGTGATAACATAGGTGGCTATATTTAAAAAATATACAGTAATTTTAAGAAAACAAACAAAAACCAAAATTACAATGTCCAAAACAGATAGGTTTCTGAAAATTTTATTTAGAAAAAAAGAAAACAGAAAAATAAGAAAATATAAGGTGAGTCTTTCTTTATATACAAAATATTCTTTTATGATAAGAGTTCTGTATTATCTAACTTCCATCCTCATGAACAGATTTTAATTAAGAGAAAGAAAACGAACCATGACTCTAAAATAATCTTCCACTTCGTTCTTCCCCCTTCAAAATACTCTATTATGAATAGATAAATATATATATATATATATATATATATATATATATATATATATGTATATATATATATACTTCTTTGATGTATTTCTAAGTGAATTTGTCTCTGAACCAGAAAAAATGACTGTTTGACTATACTCTTAAATAATCTAGTTCTCTATATTTACCGTTTTTGGTTTGAAGACAGCAAAAAGATAATGATATGAGGATACACTAAAGAAAAGGTTGAAATTTGAAGATGAAATGTCTTAAGCTAGGGACATAAAAAAAAAAATCCCTCAATGTTTGCTTTAAATATTCTATATTTGGTAAGAAGCGAAATATCATTCATTGCAAGCTTTGAACTCATACAATTCCTTTTTAATTATTATTATTATTATTTACATAATTTATATACATGTATATCTATACCAATGAATGCAAAGAGTATCATTACATAAGCTCATACTTTAGCATTCACAACACCAATACAACCTATATATAGTATTCAAGCACGTTAAAACCAAAAGACATTTAGCAATGCATTTTTTAAGAGATGCTTGGCAGGAATAAAGTGAATAAAAGCATTTGAATATTATAATCTTATAATGTGTTGATATATTCAGGAGATCTGGAGATAGCTTTGTCTGAACTTACATCATTCAGATTGATGAAATATTAAACATTAATTTTATATATGTGTGCATATATATATATATGTGTGTATATATCTGTATATATCATACACATAATGGTAGATATGACCCAGAGACCCCACACTCACCAGTTCCAACCGCCATATCTACTCTCAAACTCTACTCCAAATAACCCTACACAAACTGAGGAATCTTTCTGGTATTACAAGGATAAAGTGATACAGATGACACTTTCCTTGGGATGTGAAAACATCCACCCCCAATGAAATTCCCCAATAGTCTACATCAGAGGTTCCCAAACTTTGAGCTGCAGACCAGTACTGAGGCCATAAAAATAAATTTTTTAATTTCATTTATAGTTTAATGACTACTGTAGTCTGCAGTGTGTTTTTTGCATTATATGTGTATTACATATGTAATTTATATGTATTACATAAGCAATAGCTAAATTATATATTATGTACTTTACTGTGTTTTTATTTTTATGCACATGATTCCCTGGTCTGGGGAAAAATTGTCATGAATGAAACTGATACCTGGTTTAAAAAAAACATGATGGGGGGCTGTTGGTCTACATCTCAAAACAAACTAAACCAAATCATTGAGAAATAAGACGAATCTGAGGGCTCTAACGATAGCCAATGCTGACAAAGACTAAGCACAAAAAATCTGTTAAGTGTAATAAAATATTTATTCCACTTTGCAAATTTTGTGTAACTTAAGTCAATACCTAGTCAAGCATTTCCAGAAATAGAAAAGAAGATATATCTTGTGCCAATATGTTTTATCTTAGTGTTGCAGAGAAGTCTAAAAATGTATGTTTTATTAGTAGACAGGGGATAAATGAGAGTTTTACTGAGAGGCCAACCAGGTGAGGTAAATGAAGGCCCTATAAAACAAGCCTGCAGTGATCTTACTGTGAGGTTTTCAGTACATTAAATAACTGGTTTTTGTTCTTGATAAGATTAACATTACAAACTTTGTGTAGGGAAGCAGTTGATACATTTGTAAAACAATCAAGCAGAGAACAAAAATTAATCAAAAAAAAAAATTTAAACTTGTACATTTAACGAATTAGAACAAATATTTTTATAGTTGGATTGAGTTTTTTTCCTTCTTTTTTTTTTTGTGTTGAGAAATGATGAATGTTTTACCAAAATTATTTAGATTATTGGTGAGCAGGATTTCAGAGCTGAGAGGTTAATGGAACTTTAAAAATATTTTAAATTCATTCAAATTATTTTTCCATAATACTTGTGGAGTAGTTTCAAGCAAGTAATCAGAACTTCTGCAAAATTCTTTCACAAAAATGAGATTCCATTCCACACAAATACATTTTCAGACTCCCCACATGGGAGAGCTCCCAGCAGTTACTTGGGCATCCATGTCAACCTGGAGAGGAGACAAGATAACTTAAATCAGTATATGTGTACATGTGAGAGAGAGAGAGAGAGAGAGAGAGAGAGAGAGAGAGAGGAGGAATAACTGTATTTTTATTTTTGGAAAACACTATTGACAAATTTAAATTTCACAACAGAACATGAAGTACAGATCTATAGATCACGAAACAAAAAAACTGTTATTGTCTAATGAATGATAAAGTTAGTGAAAAGCAGTGTTTAGTTTAGTTAAGTGCATGTCTCTACAAACTTACAACAGCAGCTTCAGTCTCTTTCCATGTTTCCAACTAATTCATCAGTTTTCTTGTCAATATTTAAATCTTTCAGTAAAAAAATACAAGAATACCTATATAAACACACACATACACACAGAAGCTTCTTGATAGTTTTTGGTGACAAAATTATACTAACAAGGAACTGGTTAACCAAAACCTATGGAAAAGCTTTTATATATCATAATTTTTCAATCTGTGATTTATTCAGAACATCTATCGGAATCTAAATCTTTCATATTTTACTCATTTCAGTCATTGAACTGTGGCAATGCTGGAGCATCGCCTTGAAGAGTTTGGTCAAACAAATCAACCCCAGTATTTATTTTTTAAAATCTCGTACATATTCAAGCAGTCTCTCTTGCCAAACAGTTAAGTTACAAGGGTGTAAACAAACCTACATCAGCTGCCAAGTGGTGGTGGCAGTGGGGGGGCCAAACACAAACGAATATATCATCAGTTTCATGTCCACTTTTCCATGCTTGCATAGGTTGGACAAAATTTATTGAGCCCGATTCTTTACAGCTGGATGTCCTTCTTGTTGCCAACTCATACAGTTTCCATCTACCAACTTCACTAACAAAGCTTTGGTTAACCCAGGGCTATAGTGGAAGACACTTGCCCAAGGTGCTACACGGTAGGACTGAACCATAAATCTCATGATTGCAAAACAAGCTTCTTAACCACTCAGCCATGCCTGCATCTTGTAAATATATATAGACATACAAACACTAAATCATAAGACCCAGTACTAACCCTCGATGACTGCTGTATTTACTCTCAAACTCCGCTCCAAATAAATCTACACAAAACCAGAAAACTGAATAAATAAAAATATAACACAATATTTGAGAACAAGAAAAAAACCTACAAATTCTTCAGAATGTATTAAATCAATAAGTCACAGATAAAGTTTTAGTAATATTTAGCGACGTGAGTGTATAAAGGTGTCAAGTAGAGCTCATCTAACACTAGTGCCAATAATGACAACTGGAAGGGTAAGGAGTTGGTCATAATTTGAGCCAAAACCTGGTGCAAAAGTAGTGTGGCAGAAAACTCCACTAAATATGAGCTAATGTAAGAGTCTCTATATGGATGCTCAAACAGTTAGAAATCTCTTAGTCTTAGAAAGAAAAAGAAAAAAAAAAGGAAGGACACATTGGATAATGTAATCCCAGATATATTACCACTACCACACCTGGAATGCTTTTGATCACAGATTAGCTGAATTAGGGCTTCCCCGGGGTTACATGACAATTACTCCATCATGTGTTAAAGGAGTTGGTACAAGACATGTCACATGCATTACAGATTTAAATGTAGAGAAGGTGTCAGGATGCAAACTTGTAAGACAAAGATAGACATACAATTGTCTCATGTAAGACAAAGATAGACATACAACTGTTGTGACCGCTGATGGTGACAACAATGATGATGATGGCAGCCTGATAGCATTATCAAATATTGATTTGACAGAAGATGGAAGCTTTAAGTAATGAACTCTGCAATCTTGAAAGGTATTTTTAGACATAAAGATACTAAGGGTTGTTAAGTACACTTTTGTTTATTGCATTTTTCTGTAGAAAAAATTCAAGCAGAGTGTTCTTAACTACTAAACTATTCAACAAAATCCAAATTAGTTTAAACCCCTAATAACAGTGGTTATCTATCTCTTGTGTTAAGTACTTGGCTTCCAGCCTTGCAGGAGAGTTTAGAAGCCATAAGTAGCTAGGGTTTGGCATACAGCAATAATACTATGTTGATACTCTTACCCACTCAATCTTTGTAGTTCTCTCATGCAATTACGCTGATTATTTAAAATTAAGGAGGGAACCTCTATGTAGTCATTTGTTTTGCTAGAAATAGCAGCTAAATTCCTTCGAATCAAACCATGCCATCTTAAAACTGAAAGAATGTACTATTGGATAATGCAGTCCTAAATATATGAAAAAAATTAGAATCATCACAGTTGGAACACCTTCGACCATAGGTCTGATCAATCAATGCTGACCTGATGCTAAACATCAACAACAACAATGGCAGACAGTGAAAAAGAAAAAGAAAACAAATATCAAGCAGACGAAAAGTACATCAAACATAAAAGAGATATAAAAAAACGTACATAAAGACATCAGTGCAGAAATAAGAGAAGGAAGATGATCGAGTGCTCAACATGAAGTAAAGACAAACAAAACTATGTGTTATTCATGACTGCAAACAATTTAACTAGAGTGCAGGTTTCATATAACTAGTGCAGTTCACAGAGTATACTAATGCAGGGAAAGACTAAAAGCAGAGAGAGAGAGAGAGAGAGAGAAAAAAACAAAAAGGGAGTGAGAGAGAGACTAAGCATATGCTTATGAAGAAAGACCTATCAGCTCTATCATAACAGCAAATTATATATGAAAAAAACAAAACAAAAAAGGATTCAGAGATTAACCTACCAGGTTGAGACTGTTTCGGCGGCCTCTAAAGTCAAACTGTAAAAGGGAGATATAACAGCAGGTCAGTGGTTCACATGATGCAATATGGTCAGGGAGTGAGGTCAGTGACACACATGCTGCAATAAGGTTCTGTGGTAGATACAGTGCAATGTGGTCGGAATAAGACTGTGGTACTTGTGATGCAGCAACGTCAGGACTAGCCAGTAAGAAATATGGTGCAACAAAGTCAAGACGGTCAGAGGCACACAAAGGGCAAAACCAAATAATGACAGCAGACTCATAATATGTATTGCGTAAACTTATCGGCACAGAAAGACAACATACAATTTGTAAAAACATTTACAAGGATATAATATTATCAGTTGACAAGGTGTTGACATTGTTCGCAGTTGACGTAATGTTAACATGTCACAGAGTCATATTCTCAAAGAGAGAGAGATGAAAACTGTGTGGAAGCCTGTTATATATGTTTGTGCTGGTGCCTCATCACCATTAAGAAACCAGTGTTGGTTTGTTTATATTGCCATAACTTATCAGTACAAGAAAAGAGACCAATAGAATAAATACCAGACTTAAAAAAAGATAAGTATCGGGGGTGAATGTGTTCAACTAATCCCGTTGAGGTGGTGCTCCAGCATGGCCACAGTCCAATGGCTAATGACAAGTCAAAAGATATTCTCCTGTCTCTTGTGTCAAAACTCCTTAATTCAAGTTTCTCACAAGAGACTAGTGAAAAGAACGAGTCATAGAATATACAACATGGAAGATACTTTCCCAACATTTCAAAACCATCTTTTCTAAAAGCTATCAGCTTACATTCTCTAAACAATGAAATTAAATTCCTTTCTATGAACATTACAAGTAAAGTACACAGGCGCAGGAGTGGCTGTGTGGTAAATAGCTTTCTTACCAACCACATGGTTCTGGGTTCAGTCCTACTGCGCGACACCTTGGGCAAGTGTCTTCTACTATAGCCTCGGGCCGACCAAAGCCTTGTGAGTGGATTTGGTAGACGGAAACTGAAAGAAGCCCGTCGTATATATGTATATATATATATGTGTGTGTGTGTGTATATGTTTGTGTGTCTGTGTTTGTCCCCCCAACATCACTTGACAACCGATGCTGGTGTGTTTACGTCCCCGTAACTTAGCAGTTCGTCAAAAGTGACCGATAGAATAAGTACTAGGCTTCCAAAGAATAAGTCCTGGGGTCGATTTGTTCGACTAAAGGCGGTGCTACAGCATGGCCGCAGTCAAATGACTGAAACGAGTAAAAGAGTATACTAAATACATAAACCAGATAGAACTATGAAGTGCAATATAAATAACGAAACAGAATTTTCCAGTGTCTGTTAAAGAGGTTAAATATTTGCTTCAGATGAAACAAGTATCCAGACTTGAAGAAATATGGAATTTTTTATATGATTCAAAGGTTTAACTGTTTAGTGTTCAGTGGTTGGCATTAGGAAGGGCATCCAGCTGTAGAAACTCTGCCAAATTTAGATTGGAGCCTGGTGTTGCCATCCGGTTTCACCAGTCCTCAGTCAAATCGTCCAACCCATGCTAGCATGGAAAGCGGACGTTAAATGATGATGATGATGATTTCTTTGTTAAATGTATTGCTTATATATTCACATTGTTTTGAATTAATCATGCATCATTTTGTAGCTTCGAGATTTCAATTGATGTGTTTGCATATTTTTAGAATGCCATTGTGAGGTGGGTGTGAGAGGTTGGATTCGATCAGTTTTAAGATAAAACGGGTAGAATATTTTGGGCTGGATATGGCCAGATTACTGCTAAAGGGTCAACTCTTTAGTATTCAGATTACTTTGTCAAATGTAATGCTTACTGACTCACATTGTTTTGAATTAATCATGCGGGATCATGTAGCTTCAAGATTTTGATGATGTGATTGCTTAGTTTCAAAATGACATTGTAGGATAAGTGTGAAAGACCAGATTTAGACAGTTTGAACATAAAACAAGGTAGAATATTTGGGTCTGATATGGCTGGTTTAAATGCAAAAGAGTTATTCTATTGATGATTTCTTACATATTCTGGAGGGAGGGAAGACCCAACTATTTTTTACCACCATTTATGGACAAGATGGCTTTTTTTTTTTTTTTTACAAATTCTCATAATTGTATGTTTATTATTAGAATATGTAATCATAGAGGTTTTTCCTCAATAAAAGTTCTTCCTATTACTGTTTTTCACCATTGGCAAGTTAGTCAGGCAAAGACGAGCAGCACTCATTGTTGGTCCAGATCATTCTGGACTGGTAAGACTAAAGTAGCTGATAACCAACTTAAAAATTGGAATGGATTGCCTATGTTCAGTCCACTATTGGACAAAGGCCTCAGCATGTTCTCTCCACCAACCGCAGTCTGATGAGGAGGCTGTGAATTTGAGGTCAAGATCATACTGGTTTGATGAGCCTAGCTTGCTACACTGGCTCAGCATAGATTGGCAGAGAGGTGGGGGCAGTTTTTATACTTTTACTCAGGAATAGTTAAGTTGATTAAATTTAAACATAAGCAGAAAAAAAAGGGGGATAGGTGGGGGAGCAGATGTTGGTGGTAAACTGGACAGTGTATTAGGATGAACAGGGGGGGGGGCATAAATACAGAACAAACACACTGACAGATGGAACAAATAAACAAATCTTCAGTAAATATAAGAAATGTGGGCTAATAGAAAGTCAAGAACTCAAGGTAACAGCTGATAGTCTGTGCTGTAGGAAAGTTTGACAAATAGAATTACAATGACGGTCTAAAATATTAAACTATTTACTCTTCATAGTAAATGAACAAATTAAATTGTTATGATCTTTCTTAATAAGTGGACTGAGATATTGATGGGTTGGCAATTGTTACATTAACACATTCCATTGGATAGTTATAGCAATCGTTTAGTGCAGCTGCTTCATTACACTAAAATGTATGTAGTTGTGGAGAGAGAAAAGTCAAAACTTCATCTGTATATGAAACATATCTATCAATGAGCCAATGAAGGAATCTCTATGTGATTGCTCGACTTGCTAGAAAAAGCAGCCAAATCTCCCTCAAATCACACCAGAATGTCTAAAACTGAGAAGGAGACATTAGATAATGTGGTACTTTGATCATAGGCTTGCTCAATGTGGGCTGATCTGGCGCTAAGCAACAACACTAATAACAACCATCTATCTAATGAGTATATATTACTGATGAAACAGGAGAAGTAAAATAAAAAAAGATAAAAGAAATAACTGACAATAAGCTGTGAGGTAGGAAAGGTACATAAATTTACAAGGGTGCAAGCTAACACCAAAGGGACACACGTGAATTGTAAAGATTGAACACAGGATTATGAGGGGAGTAATTAACTTACTGACCTTACAAGACTAAAGTAACACTCAGGTTAGAACTTGTCAAACAGAAAAACAAAGGAAACTAGATAAAAATGAAGCTATGTACAAAAACCAACAACAAACCAAACACAATAAAGCTACGGGATATGCCAAATGTGACAGAATAAGAATGAAGAATTTACTCACATCATCGGCAGAATCCCTGTCATCAACCATATCTGTGTCAAGTTCATCATCATTAGTGTCACTCTCATCATCAACTTCTTCCTCCTCCTCTTCTTCTTCTTCTTCATCATAATGCTGAGTAAAGTAAGTGAAAACAGAGTAAGCAACATCCACAGAAGCATCACAAAATGAAAGGAAATGTTGGTGGGGGAAATATGCAACACTATAAATGTCAAAACACTGACAGGATCAAACGCTCGAGTTTTGATGTTCGACACAGCAAAACTGTGGATGGCACAATCCATATACACAATAATGGTCCAAAGTTCATGAAGGTGGTAAGCCGGCAGAATTGTTAGTGACATGATTAGTGACATTTCTTCCAATATTGTGATCTAGATCAGTGGTTCCCAAACTTTTTTAGGCTGCTGCCGCCTTGGTACTAAGGCCACATTCTTAGTGCCCCACTCACCCTCACCATCACAGACAAACCATTTTCTGCAGCAAATTCAAAACAACAGTATTTCACAAATAAAACTTACCTAATTAACTCTTTATTGTGTGCTTTTTTTTCACATCTATTGCCCTGTTTTGGTCACCCCATTATTCTTCAACGCAACTGTCCCTAATCTTTCCACCACCCACTTTGGGAACCACTGATCTACATCACTTATACGCCAGGGATTGAATTAGGGGATAAACAACAGCAAATAACAGAGTAAAGAAAAAGTGTTTACCTCCTGGGCAGTTTTCCCTATTGGTACTATAGCATTGTCTTTATCACCGACGCTCTGAGCCTAAAATTAAAAAGAATACATTCAAAAAATGACAAATGATAATAAATAGAATAATTAACAATACATGGCTATGTGTTTAGGAAGCTTGCTTTCTAGCCACATGGTTTTGGGTTCAGTCCCACTGCTTGGCACCTCAGGCAAGTGTCTCCTGCTATAGCCTCAGGCCAACCGAAACCTTGTGATTGAATTTGGTAGGCAGAAGTGCTTGTGCTTCCTAACAGTACAAAGCTGGACAAGTTTTAAAATACTGAAACATGTGTGAAGATGAAGTTAATAATGAATCAAAAATGTTTTCAATGGACATCACTTGTCAGTGTAATTGTAACTCTTGCTTATCCTGTGTATCACATGTGACACACAAGACATAATTCCCTTGTGTCCTAGCATCATGTAGGATACACGTTCCCAATTTGGGACTTATGAAAGGAAGTTTTATATTACCCAGAACGCATGACGCAAGAGTTAATTAAAAGTTTGAAGACAAGCATGGATGTTTAGGAGAAGTTTATGTAAATGCTCAAGATAGGCAAAGGGTTAAAGAAAATGATTTTGATAGTCTTTGTTATAAAAATATAAAAGTTATTCCATTTGTCTTACTAAATCTAATGTATTAGAGAAATTTATCAGCATCCTTAATGACTGATATGAAACAATGGAGTAATGTGGGACATCCAATCTGTTGAAATGTTCTGTATCCCATTAGGAGACCCCTCTCTGGCTGCTTTCGTTTTTATGTTGTTGTATAACCAAAAGTTAGTTTTCAATATGATCATTCTATTTATTTTCACTGTGTCCTTCCATTTTTTCAACAGCAGGGTGTGATTTGAAGTAGATTTAGCAGCTATTTCAAACAATATATATGCTGTGTACCCACGTAAGTTTCTTCAATGGATCGTATATTTTCAGGTAGACTGATAAGATGAAGTCAACATTGAGCGGTCCCTTTTAAATGAAGTATTTTAAGTAAAGCCAAATTAAAAATCTAAAAGATCTTCGAGCGAGAGAGAGAGAGAAAGAGAGAGAGAGTGAGGGAGAGAGAGAAGTAATGCAAGAGAAATAAAATGGTTCCGACTAAGGATCAAAACCAGCTACAGATGCAGTTTGCCAGCAGAATGGTTTCCCTTTTTAATCGTTTGCCATCTGTGGTAGAAAATACAAAGACTCCAGTCTTTCTTCAATAAAAAAAACATTTACTTTTTTTTTAAGGTTTAGTCAGAAAAGGTAGACTCGAATTTATGACTCTTTCTTGGTGGAAAAGCGACCCATGGGTTTCTGTAACAGAAAGTAGTATAGTAATACATTGTGTTATCTAGCCTCTGATAAGGGACCTGGTCGAATACTTGCAACAGGCTGGAATCAGTCAAAGGCATTCAAGGGCCAACGATAGAAGTATTAAATTGAGTAATGCGTTGGGGGTCACACAAAATCTGGTAAAACACGAAAACATTGTTCGATTAAATAGTCATGGCAAAGAAGCACTGGCGTACATTGTTGATTATTAAGATCGTGGAGTAAAATCGGAGCATGTACGTCTTAAATTGAGTAATGCGTTGGGGGTCACACAAAATCTGGTAAAACACGAAAACATTGTTCGATTAAATAGTCATGGCAAAGAAGCACTGGCGTACATTGTTGATTATTTAAGATCGTGGAGTAAAATCGGAGCATGTACGTCTTATATTCTTCGACGGGTGGAGAGCATACAACGATATTGTTTAAATACAAAACAGAATTTATCAACATTTCATAGAAGTATATGTCCAACAGTTTGTTATTTCATCCGATGCTGAGAGCCATACCTGAAATACTGAATGTTGTGAAATCGCTTCAAAGGAAAATTTTAAAATAATGTTTGGTATTGGAAGAAGAAACGTTCAAGTTTTACATTTTCGAATGTTTTTTAGAGGTACTTAGGAGAAAACGGCTTTTTTCTTTTTTTAGAACATGAGGAGTGTTTAATAATAACGTTTTTTCTTCTTTATTTTCTGAACTATCAAAACAAAAATCAAATATTGTTTACTATAGAGGGCGAATTACTGTGGTTGCAAATATAGGAAGCCCATAATTTCTGATGATTCTTATAAATTTTTGCATTTTAGGTTTTAATGTATTTTTAATTAAATACTTTTTATTTAAATGCATTTTTCTCACGATACAAACGTTTATAAAACTAAAGTATTGATGGCTCCCATATGCCATAATATAAAATTAATAGTTTTTAATCGTGGAACTCGAAGTAGATAAAGCTATAAATAATACTGGGCTTAAAGAAACCATTGAATAGAAGTAGAAAAATTTCTAATTAAATTCTTATAAGTTGCCTAAATGTTTTTCTTTCCTAGTAATACGTGTCCTTTTAAAAAGAAAGTATTTTTATAAACAAAATTGCGTTTTCGTTTCACTATTTCAGGAGAACCACGATGTTTTTATACATTCTCCATTCATTCGGGGGGGAAAAAAAACAATACAAACGGTAAACGAATTTCTTCAAAACATTTAAACATGGAGACCACGTTTCAAGCAAAACAGATGACTCGATGTTTCTAACGGAAACATCCATTCAAAATATCAGTGAAAATAATATTCCTTCTACCGTATAACATACCTTCAATAATTTAAATACACATTCACACTAGTTAAAAAACAAAACATTAAGTCAAAGTATACTAACCAAATTGATTTATTAAAATCAAAATAGTTACTATTCATATTCAAATTAAGCATCAAATTTGTCACTATATCTATTAAGTAGAACTATTAAAAAATATACATAATTTCATGAAATCATCAGTGTCAACTTTGAAGTTTTTGTTTGTTTTTCATTTGCTACAGCCAGAGACGTCAGCTCTGTTCTTCATATAATGCAAGAAGTGTTTGTGTTTAAAACCACGGCATGTTTTTCTCCCACTCTCTCTTCAAATAACAAATATAACCTTTTCTCTCTCTCTCTCTCTCACATACATATATATATATATATAGTGAGAGATTCATAACACAAACAGTTCTTGGATTCCTTTTAATATACTCCCTTCTCATGAATAAAAAACATGCTGACATCTCTGGATGTCAAAAAGTATTTTTATTACGTTCTTAAAATTTTCAAGAATGGCAACTGAAATTATTTTGGTAAATTAAGAATTTATTTTTAGAAGTATTTGGTCGTTCAACCTGCTAGAAATGGGAGCAAAATTTCGTTCCATTCACATTCTACAATGCCATAAAAAAAAAAAAACATATCCAAGACATTTTATAATGTACAAGTGAGTAGTGTTTCCCTAAGACGGTACGGTATTGCAAGAAAAAGAATTTCTTTGGAAATGAGAATTTAAAATTTATTAAAATATGGCATTCGCCATTTTCGAAATAGTTATATTGTTTTAAAATATACCCATAAAATGCATAAGAAACAAAATGTCAAAAATTTTAAACTTTTTACGCACAATAATAGTGGTTTCAAATTTTGGCACAAGGCCAGCAACTCCGTGGGGCAGGATAAGTTGATTAACTGGTACTTATCGAATTCAGAAGGATGAAAGGGAAGCCGAATTTGAAATCAGAACATGAGTCGGAAGAAGTACCGCTAACCATTTTTTAAAAACAGTTCTGTCAGTTCGCTACCTTTACACACAAAAAATAATATTAACTATACTTCATAAACATTTCCTAGGGAATCATGACCAAATCTATTATTGCATTACATTAAATCAATGTGTTTCAGATTATGTTGTACTCTGACCAAGGATCTTACAAACTAAATTGAATGATTCAGTGTAAAAAAAAAAAAATTACATGGAGTAACAGTGACAACGTGTTGGGAGACGATGTTTACAGTTTTCATTCTAAACAAATGTTTCATAAAAATTATTGAAGTTAGTGGCGAGTTTATGCCTATTCTATTTATAAGGCTTCAGCGATTTTATAAAAAATCTTATAAGGGGTTCGACGACAAATTAAATTTAGGAACAATTCATGTAAGGTATGCAATACCTGAACAAAAAAAAAAAATAATAAAGAATGGCTGATTCTTGGCTAAAACGCTTTTGATCGTATGTTGGCACTGATTGAGCAGATTTAAATAATATCTAATTTACGCATGTCGGAAATGCTCACCCAGTTGTTGTAATCAGCTTCCAGTGCACTTATTTCAGATTCATCGAGGCAAGGTTTATCAACGGGAAACCAGAAAGGATCCACTGCTTTTGGAACAAGAGCTGGAAACAACGGTCGAAACATGTCTGCAGGATCACAAACACCGGTGTAAATGGAAAAGTCACTTTGGCTGTTGGAGTTATTTCCCTTGTAACCATTTTAAAGAATTTTAATAATCATTAGCTGACAAAGGCACGCCGGACGAAATGCCTAGCGGTATTTCGTCTGTCTATGTTCTGAGTTCAAGTTCCACCGAGGGTTGGCTTTGCCTTTCATCCTTTTGAGACTGATAAAATAAGTACCAGTAGATCACTGGAATCGAGGTAATTGACTTACCCTCTCCTCCAAAGTTGCAGGCCTTGTGCCAAAGTTTGAAACCAATATTTTCTGATTGAGGCACAAGGCCAGGAATTTGAGGGGAGGAGCCAAGTCCTTACCATCGATCTCACTACTTACTACACTAGTACTTTATTTTATCGACCCTAGAAGAATAAAAGGCAAAGTTGACCTCAGGAGGATTGGAACTCAGGATGGAAAGAGTTGGAAGAAATATAGATTTCAAATTTTGGTACAGTTTTTGAGGGAATCGGTTAGTCGATTAACCATCCAGCTCACCAAACTTATCATATGCAGTGCTCATGTGTACTACAATCATTGAATAAAGGGTAAAAGGCCACACAAAAAGTATCAAGAAATCATGTAAAGTAAGAAAGTAATGAGAGCTACATATAGTACACAGGAGAAAACACAAAAAGGCAGAAAACTGAACTTTAAAAGCGATAAATGGAGGAAAAGATGCAGAGGTTTAAAAGGAATAGTGTTGGCAAATTTCAGAAAGTATGGAATTTTTGAAGGATACAGTGTCCTGACAATAAACAACCGAGGCATAGAGTTTATCCTATGTTTTAACAATCCTGAGCATGAAAAAGATCTTTCAGAAAGTTATTAATGCTGTGGTGTTTATTGTATTCTGAGGGAAAGGGGTTATTATTTTAGTGAAATTAACGTGCAAGTGGCTGAGCACTCCAAAGACACGTGTACCCTTAACGTAGTTCTCTGGGATATTCAGCTGACCCTTTGAATTACAGGCACAACAGAAACAGGAAGTAAGAGTAAGTTGTGGTGAAAGGGTACAGCAGGGTTCGCCACCATCCCCTGCCGGAGCCTCGTGGAGCTTTAGGTGTTTTCCCTTAATAAACACTCACAACGCCCGGTTTGGGAATCGAAACCGCGATCCTAACCACTGGGCCTCCACACCAAATCCACTAATCACAGGACATATCTATACAATGAGCTACTTTCAGTTTCCGTCTGCCAAATCCACTCACAAACCCTCAGCTTATAAAGAGAAAACGTTTGTTCAAAGTGCTCTGCAGTGGAACTGAACCTGAGACCACATGGTTAGAAAGTAAGTTTTTTAACCACATAGGCACATCTGTTCTTACTGGATAATAAAGCAATGTGCATAATAAACCATTGTGCAAAATTAACCTTTTGTTTTTAATTCCAAAACATGACAAGTGTGTGTTTGTAAAATGCATTCCATAAAAAGAAGTCACTAAATAACAAAAGATTGAAAAGTACTTATTACAAGTTGAACAGGTTTAGCAACTTATACAATGACACCAATAGTTTAAAATATGTTTGATACATAAATACATATTGTGTGTGTATGTATAGTAGGAGAGAAACACAGAATAGATGAGTGTTTGGTTCTTAAAATACTTAGTATGTAACTAAATATTTTATGAACAAAGTCTTCTGCATTTGCTTTGCTTTCTGTATATATTCTGTGGCCTGCCCAACTGTTGAGTTCAACCAAATGAAATTCGGACTGTAAATACGAGCTTTCCTTACAATCTCCCTTTTGGATATGCAGAAATACGGATGGAGTGCTAATTCTGGTTATTCTGTCGTTCAATCTAAATTACCCATTAGATGTTCGAACCTGATGATCCATTCTGTCACCACTCAAAAGTTTCTCGTTAAACTTGGGATTTATCGAGTCCACGGTTGAACATTTCGGTCAGGCATGGGCAACCTTTTTTGAGAAGCGGGCCGCATGAAAATTGACTTAGCAGATGGCCGCGCTACTAGTAACTTTTCGTTAGGCATACTCTTGATAAAGTCATATGGACTGCAGATTCCCCATGACAGAATTAGGCAAGCACTTGATTAACTAGAAATAACAGCCAAATCTACCATCTGAAAGACGACATACTCATACGAAAATTAATTATTGCACTACACAAAGTTTTTTTCTCTTTTTCGCTCGACGTAACACAGCTTTGTAGTGAAACGAAAATAAATAAAGTGGTTACACCGCGGATATCCTTTCAGGGACAGACGAAAACAGAGGAATCTATTTAGAAATTTCACGGACAAAAACTATCAGCTTTATGTAATCGGCGAGTCTTCTACTTTATAGTTATTTATAGGATATCCAAATTTGAACTCAGCTGCACTGATTCGTCTAATTTCCATAGACTTTCACTTTTTTCTCTATCCGCGGAGAGACGAGAAACTATGGTGAAACTACTTGTTTACTATTTAGAGCAATCTTAAACCTGTATATTTATCAGAAGTTTATACCCTACGTTACATTTCAAATTTCATACACACACACTCACATTATATATGTATTAACCCGTGTTGTTTATATTATATTCCTCAGTGGTTGCCAAAGTGAAACTACTGATGCTCTTGTTTCCCTCGCTACACAAACAGAATTTTAAAACATTGTTTACTGTTTATGAGTGTTTTCAATTAATTTCAAGTGTCTATAACAGTATTCTTTTTCTCAAATTCATCGGGACTACACTGGATATTGATACTTTCAACTAAAAACCCCAGCCTGGCCTCAGCACATCTGTACAATGACCTGGAAAGAGTGAAAGAATAACAATGTGTGTGTATGTAACGAATAATAAAAAAAAACCGCCTCACATTGAAATATAAAATACACAACATTAAAATGCCGATAACGAATGACTCATCACTGGAAGAAAGAAAGTAAAAGACAAGAGAAGGAGATTGATAAATACAATACATAAAAAAAAAAAAAGTAGTGGTAATGAAATTAACGATCATCTCTACTGCTTCTGTCATACAATCATAAATAAACCTTGTCGAATCGATAAGCTAATTTAGCAACTTGTTTACGAGATGACGAAAAGCTTCACCTCTGATCATCAGTTCGACCGTCGTTTCTTGTGGCAAGGAGTTTGTGACATTTTAATCATGACGATGCTTGTAACACCATTCATTCATACGATGAACGTCTTAAATGCTGTTGAATGATTTGAAAATTTAGGTTTTGATATTTTCTCCTTAAAATATTTTATTTGTTGAGACATAGCTATGGCTAATTTTCGACAGTTGTTACAGCTTGCCAGTCTCTTTATCGGATATGGTTTGAGTGTTTTCGTTCGGAAATCTTTTACTTTTGTCCTGCCAGATGTTATTAATTCTACGGGTGTAGAAAGAAGCCAGCTGGGTGAGTTGAGACATTTGAAAACGGTGGGGGGAAATCTGTTATTTGACTGGTTTATTCTGCTTTTTATGTTTCTTGTTTTATTGCACGATGTATAAAATTGTCATTTGTTTACTTTTAATGTTATGCCTAAAATAACACCGAACAAGATAATGAATAGGATGGCATCTATTTATGTTTATATAATAACCTCTATTTGATACGAAAGCCGGTGGTATAGTTTCAATTCTTAGTCGTCTATGTATGACTTCATGCTTTAAAAACATGTTAAAGCTGTCTTTTTCTGGTTAGTAAAATAAGTACCGATCATATACTGAGCTCTGTTCCTTCGATTATATAATATCTTTTTTCTCGTAAAAAAATATCTGGTATGCTTGCAATGATTGTTTCATTGCAGTTCTTTAGCCCTTGGTCAGCGTTGATTAAGTATGCTTATGATCAAAAGGTATTCTGAACGCGAACATCTCATCTATTGTCTGACATAATGTATCCAAGACCACAATATCTGATGTCCTTTAATTTTTAAAGGCGGTTCACAGTATTTGTCATTTAAGAGAGATTTAGCTGCTATTGCTAACGGGTTGTGAACAACCACGTAGAAACTCCCCTCACTGGCTCTGAATAATAAACAGATATTATATAATGGTGCCAACAAGTTGTCACAGATTAGAAGTCTTATTATGGTAGTAATGTATGTGTAGTTAAACGGTATTGCGATACAAATGATTAGGTGCTTATAGATTGACGAATACACATTAGTAGTTAAAGGCAAATTTTATTTTGCTGTATTAATGAAAACACGCATTATAATTTATTTCGGCAATTTATGACAAGCGATAGTCCCTCCCCTTAAACTCTGATAAACTACTTCACAACTCAGTTTGATTTACATAATACTTACGAGAAGATCATGCGTGTTGTACAACCATTTTTCTCCTACAAATGTGTGGTTTGTACCTTTGTAAGAAATCAGTATATTTTACCGTTTTCTTAATCCAGGACAATAAATGTAGTCAAGATTTCTAGCTGAGTTTTTAGAAGGCAACAAGAAGTGGAACCCTGTATGCACCCTCGGGTACTTAAATCGACACCGGCTTGCAGTTCCTATTTAAAAATGAACTTTATACCCGATACCTGTCACAACGTATCATTCTGTTTCTTATTTAAGTGAAACTTTTAGGAAGAAAGCTGTGAATTTTCAAAACTCCGCTCTTCCAAGTTAAAATCACAAACACTATAAGCCTATAGTTTTGCTTATTTCTCAAATTTTATGGTTGAACTTTATTTAATCAATAGAAACCCAACAATAAATTGTTATAGTATCATAGAAAGTTTTAGGGCGCTGGGAAACCTCTCTAATGACTTTTGAGGCACTCTTATTTATTTGTGAATCAACCGAGCTGTTGCCAAGACGAAAAATATGCGTCTCTTGCGTTTGCACGCATGGGTAAACTGTATACTGTCGAGATAGCAGTCAACTCTCTCTCAAATCACACACCCTGCTATCTTCAGAAAAAGGATACAAATATGGGTGGAGATGGAGTATATGTAATCTGGGTATACCCCCCCCTTTTAAATTTTTTTTTTTTTTTTTACGGAATCCCACGTTTTAGGCTATGGAGATTCCGATTCTGAAAAAAGATTTCCAAAAATCTCAATTTCAAAATTTCGATTTCCCCCCCCCCTCCCGGTTTTTATATAGATCCACAGGGTAAACCTAACCCTAACTCAAACCCTAACCGTAACCCTAACCCTAACCCTAACCCTAAACCTAACCCTAACACTAGTTTTGTGAGATTTGGCTGTTATTTCTAGCATGTAAATAGCCTGCTTGGTGGGGGGGGGGATTGAAATTTTTCAAAATTTTTTTTTTCAGAATCGGAATCTCCATAGCCTAAAACGTGGGATTCCGTAAAAAAAAATTAATAAATAAGCGGGGGAAAGGTTCAGATTACATATAGTCCATCTCTACCCAAATATGAATTAAAAACGCTCGATCAGAGTTAAATTGGTTTTAAACAAATAAAGTACAAGCATTAGATCTTAACCGTGAGCGGTGGAAAAGGGGTTCCTTGAGTACATTTTTTGTGTGTGTAACCCTTTAACATATAGATGCAAAATGTATGGCTATTCTCTCGGTATTGATACACTAATTATTTGTTATTTGTACATTTGTTGTTGTTGGCACTCCGTCGCTTACGACGTCGAGGGTTCCAGTTGATCCGATCAACGGAACAGCCTGCTCGTGAAATTAACGTCCAAGTGGCTGAGCACTCCACAGACACGTGTACCCTTCACGTAATTCTCGGGAATATTCAGCGTGACACAGTGTGACAAGGCTGACCCTTTGAATTACAGGCACAACAGAAACAGGAAGTAAGAGAAAGTTGTGGTGAAAGAGCACAGCAGGGTTCGCCACCATTCCCTGTCGGGGCCTCGTGGAGCTTTAGGTGTTTTCGCTTAATAGACACTCACAACGCCCGGTCTGGGAATCGAAACCGCGAGTCCGCTGCCCTAACCACTGGGCCATTGCGCCTCCACTATTTGTACATTACCTATATGTTATGGTTACAACAGTTTAGTTTCAGATTCAGGCCGGTAGTTTCGGATTTAGTACTTTTAGCTCCATAAAGTGCATGTTCACCTTCCTATCTTATTTGTATGCTTATAATAAAGGTCTTATAGAAAAATATTAGTTCAAAGAAAGCATTCATCTCCAATGAAATTCTTACAGAAAGTAAAGCATCTGATTGCTCCTTTTTATTGTTTATAAAACATTAGATAACTATTGATTTGACAATTGACGACATCCTAACAATTTTTGTTAGTGTGAATGGTTCACAGTAAAATGGTTACACAGAAACTTATAGGAAGTCTATTATCTCTCAAAATGTGGTTGGGTGAGGGCTGGCAGCAGAGGCGTATATTTGGTAACTTTTCAGATTAACACCCGCACGATTTTCACTAGGGTGTTAGGGTTTGGGTTAAAGTGAGGGTTTGGGTTAGGGACGGAGTTTCCTAACCCTAACCGTAACCCTGACCCTAAAACCCTAACCCTAACATCCTAGTGAAGATCGTGCGGGTGTTAATCTGAAAATTTACTGTTATATTCCGGTGTGTTAGGTGTGCACTGCACTCCCATCGAAAATGGCAAATTCATTATAAATATTAACCTTACTCATTAATTTAATCACAAATCTTAATGGAAAACTTTTGTTGGCAATCTAGCGAAAGTAAAGAATGCGTACACCCGGTGTTTAGGGTTAGGGTTAAAATTAGGGTTATAGTTTTTGTTACGCCAAAAACGAGTGGTGTACGTATTCTTTACCTCTGCCGGCAATCTTTCGTCACACCCGATATAACAACCACCATACGCCACTGGTTGTAGGACCTGAAAACCATGGCAATAATAATAACGATGATAATGATGGGGTAGTTTCAAATTTTGGCACAAGGCCAGCAAGTTCGGGGAGAGGAGTAAGTTGATTACGTTAACCCCAGTGCTTAATTGGTACTTACTTTATTGACCCTCAAAGAGTGGAAGGCAAAGTCGACCTTGGTGGCATTTGAACTTAAAATGTAAAGGCAGACAAAATGCGGCTAAGCATTTTGCCAGCGTGCTAATGATTCTGCTAGCTTACCACTACATCATCATCATCATCATCATCGTTTAACGTCCGCTTTCCATGCTAGCATGGGTTGGACGATTTGACTGAGGACTGGTGAAACCGGATGGCAACACCAGGCTCCAGTCTAATTTGGCAGAGTTTCTACAGCTTGATGCCCTTCCTAACGCCAACCACTCAGAGAGTGTAGTGGGTGCTTTTACGTGTCACCCGCACGAAAACGGCCACGCTCGAAATGGTGTCTTTTATGTGCCACCCGCACAAGCCAGTCCAGGGGCACTGGCAACGATCTCGCTCGAAAATCCTACGGGAGCCAGTCAGGCGGTACTGGCAACGGCCACGCTCAAAATGGTGCATCTCATGTGCCACCCGCACAAGAACCAGCCCAGGGGCACTGGCAACGATCTTACTTGGCTTGCCGGGTCTTCTCACGCACAGCACATTTCCAAAGGTCTCGGTCAGTAGTCATCGCCTCGGTGAGGCCCAATGTACGAAGGTCTTGCCTCACCACCTCAACCCAGGTCTTCCTGGGCCTACCTCTTCCACGGGTTCCCTCAACTGTTAGGGTGTGGCACTTTTTCACGCAGCTATCCTCCTCCATTCTCACCACATGTCCATACCAGCGCAATCGTCTCTCTTGCACGCCACAACTGATGCTTCTAATGTTCAGCTTTTCTCTCAAGATACTTACACTCTGACGGGTATTCACATTGACATTACACATCCAACGGAGCATACTGGCTTCATTCCTTGCGAGCTTACGTATGTCCTCAGCAGTTACAGCCCATGTTTCACTGCCATGTAGCTTGGTTGTTCGTACGCATGCGTCATACAGTCTGCCTTTTACTCTGAGTGAGAGTCCCTTTGTCGCCAGCAGGGGTAAGAGCTCTCTAAACTTTGCCCAGGCTATTCTTATTCTAGCAGCTACACTTTCAGCGCACCCACCCCCACTACTAACTTGGTCGCCCAGATAGCGGAAGCTATCGACTACCTCTAGTTTTTCACCCTGGAATGAGATAGAAGTTGTTTCCTGTTTGTTTGCAGTCTTTATTGCACCTGAACATCTGCCACAAACAAAAACTAACTTGCTAGTTAACCTGCCTTTGATGTTGCTGCACCTCTTATGTGTCCATAGCTTGCACCGGGTACATCTTATAGAGTTACTACCTACTCCTTTTCTACATACTGAGCAGGGCCATCTACCTGAAGGGGTTTGTGTTTTATCTACCTTCCTACTTATTAGGATTTTGGTTTTAGCTAGGTTGACTCTAAGGCCCTTCAATTCTAGACCTTGCTTCCACACCTGAAACTTCTCCTCTAGTTCTGATAGTGACTCCGCAATTAGGGCAAGGTCATCAGCATAGAGGAGCTCCCAGGGGCAACCTGTCTTGAACTCCTCTGTGATTGCCTGGAGGACTATGGTAAATAAGAGGGGGCTGAGGACGGAACCTTGGTGGACCCCTACCTCTACCCGGAATTCATTGCTGTACTCATTTCCAACCCTCACCTTACTGGCAGCATCTCTGTACATGGCTCGCACAGCTCTCACTAACCATTCTTCTATCCCAAGTTTCCTCATTGACCACCAGATAAGGGATCGGGGGACCCTGTCAAAGGCTTTCTCCATGTCAACGAAAGCCAGGTACAGAGGTTTATCCTTAGCTAGGTATTTCTCCTGCAACTGTCTCACTAGAAATAAGGCATCAGTAGTGCTTTTACCTGGCACGAACCCAAACTGCATCTCATCTAAATTGATTCGCTCCCTAATTAGTTGGGCTATGACCCTCTCTGTAACTTTCATAACCTGATCTAACAGCTTGATGCCTCTGTAATTATTTGTATCTAAAGCGTCACCTTTACCTTTGTAGCAGTTGACTATGATGCTGCTACACCAGTCATTGGGTATGACTCCTTCGTGTATCACCTGGTTCGTAATACGGGTGACTAGGCTATAGCCAACACTGCCAGATATTTTGAGCATCTCTGCAGTGATTCCTGATGGGCCGGGGGCTTTCCCGGTCTTCATACTCTTAATTGCTTTATCTACCCTGGTACTATCAACTCGGATAGCTGCTCCCTCTATTGGGTCGATATACGGCAGGCTCTCTTTCTCCCATTCATTCTCTTTATTAAGCAATCTATCGTAGTGGCATCTCCAGACCTCTTTCTTTGCATCCTCATTTAATGCAAGCGTACCATCATCCATGCGAACACATTTCTCTCCTACAACATCACTATTCTCTCTCCTACACTGTCTTGCAACACGAAATACCTCGAGTCTTTGGTCCTCACGGCGCAGAACATTGGCAAATCTTTCCTTATCTGCTTCCCCTCTGGCTAAATAAACCTGTCGCCTAGCCTCCCTTCTGGCACATTGGTACAATTCCCTGCTACCACCGTTCTTCCAGTCCTTCCAAGCCTGTTTCTTTTGTCTAATAGCCCTGT
Source organism: Octopus bimaculoides (assembly GCF_046866305.1). NCBI lineage: Eukaryota > Metazoa > Mollusca > Cephalopoda > Octopoda > Octopodidae > Octopus > Octopus bimaculoides. Next base: position 15,643,530 of record NC_142934.1, on the reverse strand, counting down.
CTACCTCCTTGTTCCACCACCACGTTACTCTGGGTCGGGAGGGGACCTTACACCACCCACAAATCTGGTCGGTGGCTTTCAACAGGTTGTCCCGCAGAAATCTCCAATTGTCTTCCACGTTGTATGATGCTATATCCCCTTCTATTTCGTTAAATGCTTCAAGTAACTTGTCTCTAAGTCTCTGTCCGTTTGCAGGGTCTTTAAGCTTCCACACCCTTCTCCTCCAAGCCTGTCTAATTCTGGGCACCCATTTTGCCTTGATCCCAAAGTCGCTAACTACTAATCTATGTTGTGGGGTACATTCTTCGGCAGGGTAGGTTTTGGCATTTATAAGCCGCCCTCTTTCCCTATTTCTGGAGAGGATGTAGTCGATTTGGCTAGAGTGTCTGCCGGAGCGGTAGGTGACTAGGTGACTGGCAGGTTTCCTGAAGTTGGTATTGCAGACCATAAGATCGGTTGCATCACAGAACTCCAGCAGTCTGGTTCCCTCCTCGTTGCGGGAACCGAAATGATAATAATAATCTGCTTGTTTGTTCGCTTGTTATACTTTAGTTAATTAGAGAGGTGGAGTAAAAGTGTGTGTGTATATGTATGTGTGAGAGAGAGAGAGAGGGAGGTGAGGAGTATCAGAACTATTAGCAAGACTCTTCTAAAGATTATCATCATTTAGTATTCATTTCCCATGCTGGCATAAGTTAGACAGTTTGACTGGAACTGGTAAGCTGGAGAGCTGTACCAGGCACCAGTCTGATTTGGCTTGGTTTCTATGGTTGGATACCCTTCCTAATGCCAATAAAATACAATAAAATATAAACCATTGTAGACTAAGGGACAAGGATAAGTGAAGGGTTAATGTTCAGATTAGTTCTTAATAATTGGAGGGCAAAAATTTTATACTAATGGGTGCATTTTTCAAAGAATAGGACAAAGGAGTGAATGAAATAGGACATGAAATTAGATGTATTATTGTAAAATAAGTATTGTTGTCTTTTGAATTGTCACCATTGGTCACTATTTTTTTCTTACAGGCCTAGTGACCAGCAGCCAATGCATTGCTTACTCAGTTAGTAAGTTTATTGGTGGCTTTTTAGCTGACCAGTACAGACCAAAGTTGTTGTTACAAATAAGTCTCATTGGGTCGGCTCTGACAGCTTTTGCTTTTACAGGTAAGTAAACCTAAGAAAATAAACCCAACTCTGTACAGATGAAATTTCTTCCTTTCTTAGGAGAGAGCTCTAAATATTTTATATTTTCCTTCCTTTCTTAACAAAGAACTCTAAACATATTTAATGTATTTCTTCTCATCTTTCTTTTCTTTTCTCTTTCTTTTTTTTTTTTTTTGTTAGTTCCAACTCTTCCTGTGAAACCCTCCTTTCTTGATAGATAACACAGAGTTTTTGCCCAACAATTGTGGTTTGATTTCTAATGTTGGAAGAATGTCATTCATTTTTGGGAAGGTTGTATCTGACCACAGTGTTTGACTCAGACTTCATTTTATTTACCTTGAAAAGGTAAAAGACAAAATTGATCTTGTTAGGATTTGAACTCTGAATGTAAGAACCAGAATGAAAGACACTAATATTGAGTGACATGCTGGTTAGGGATGGTGATGGATTTTGGAATCTAAACTGAATCTCTAACATGGTTTTCTTTATTGACTGGTTTCTGAGTGGTTACTGAACAGATCTGTAACCATACGGCTCTGTAGGACTACAATAGTTAGCATGTCTGTTCTTTATTAAAGATGAGAGGTGTGATTTGAAGGAAATTTATTTGCTATTTGGATTTGCAAGGCCTAGTGGTTAGGGTGTTGCTCTCATGGTCTCAGTTCTCAGACAAAGCAGTGCCTTATGTTCTTGAATAAAACACTTTGTTTCATGCTGCTCCTGTTTACTCAACCATAAAATGAGTTCCAGTTAAAGCTGGGAAGTTAACCCTATGAGGAACTGGTGTCCAGTTCAGCAGGAAATGTAATTTCAGTCATTTATGCACCATGAAAACCAGGTTAAGTTCTGGCCATTTGAATCCTAGGGCTCATGACAGACCCAAGTTGCTATTTTTTTAAGATCAAATGACCATGTACAAGGAGGTGCTGAAAAGTTCCTGACTTTAATCATATTGTGAAAGGCCTGGTTGGAGGCCCAACCTTCTGAGTTCTTTTACAGGGCTTAGAAAAACTGAAGGACTACTGCAATAAGTGTGTGAATCTGAGAGGGGATTATGTTGAATGAAATCGTAATTGACTGATTTTCTTTTACTCAAAGCCAGGAACTTTTTAGCAACCCCTCATAGTGGTTCCTTCATTGAATGTGTGGCCATCCTATCCTTGTGTATTTCAGACTACATCAACCAGTATATCTTGGTAAATTTTTTAAATTGCAATGTAATGAGTTGAAGGAGATTTGGTTACTATTTCTGACAGGGCAAACAGTTGTATAAAGGTTCCCTTATTTGCTCATCAGTTTTTAGATTTTGTCCATTGGAAGATTTTTAATTTGGCATTGGAATCTCTTGAAATGCTTGTTATGTTCATTTGTGCAAACTCCTCTGTATTTACTTCAGTTTTTCCCACCATTGAAGAAAATCAAGTAATATTAGAAGCACTGAGAGAGAAAAAAAATGGCTAAGTTGATAAAGAACTGGTTGGTACTCTCTCATTGTCATTATATTGTGGAAATTTAACTCACAATCATCATCATCGTCGTCGTTTAACGTCCGCTTTCCATGCTAGCATGGGTTGGATGATTTGACTGAGGACTGGTGGACCAGGAGGCGACACCAGGCTCCAATCTGATTTGGCAGAGTTTCTACAGCTGGATGCCCTTCCTAACACCAACCACTCCAAGAGTGTAGTGGGTGCTTTTACGTGCCACTGGCACAAGGGCCAGTCGGGTGGGTACTGACAACGGCCACACTCAAAATGGTGTTTTTTACGTGTCACCTGCACAGGAGTCAGTCCATCGGCACTGGCAATGATCTCGCTCGAAATAACAAATCTATATAGTTCTAAGGAGGTATTATAGACCCCAAGGCACCTGAGGGAAATTTTCTAAGGTGGAACAAGATGGCTGTCACCACCATCTTCTGGGGGAGTGGGTTAAATTGAAAACTTCATATATTCGATTAAGTTTAAAATTTGAGACTCTTATATCTTCAGTTAAATCTTTTCAATAACAGAAATGACATCATATAAAATTTTGAAGTTGTCATTTTTCCTTCTTTGTAGAAAAATATGGTTATGATAAAATACAAGCAAAGTTGACGACTTTTGATGCATGATTATGAAAGCATAATCGAATGTGATGGCTAATCTCAGGCCATCAGAACATGAACTCTGGTAAATTTTTGTAAACGCTTTATTGCCTCTGCACCAGAATGACCAGATAACAATATGCATAAAAGCAACAATAAACCTAATCAGCTAATGAAATAAGCTTTACTGGGTTTTCTTTTCAGCTGCAAAATTTCTAATAATGCTATTAAAATCAATTTCTCTGGCAATGCTTGGTTCAGTACCCAGTCTTGCTAAATCAACAAGATTTGTTTGAGATATGGTGCACCTTAAAAAATTTTTGATATGTTTGAGTTTGCTAAAAGTGCTTTCTGTCAATGCTTTAGTAACTGGAATTGAAAATGGTATTCTCAAGCTAATGCCAACATTTGGAAATATCTCACAAAGTTTGTTATCTCAATAATCTTAGCAATTCTAAAGGTTTTGGTTCTTATTTTCCAAAATTAATTTTTATGTCTTGATGGTAAATGTTGCATTTACGTTGCAGTACAGTACTGGTGTGCTAACCCTTATGTTATTCTTTTTGTTGCTCAGTATCAGATATTGTGGAATATTTCCATTAGAAATCAAAAATTTCAGTTAACCACTTAACAGCATTGTTCAGTTGATCATGCAATAATATTGGTTTCACTGGGGATGTAATCGACCCCAGTGTTCAACTGGTATTTTTTTTTATTGATCCTGAAAGGATGAAAGGCAAAGTCAACTTAGGTGGAATTTAAATTCAGAATGTAAGGACAGATGAAATGCTGTTAAGCATTTTTCCCAGCATGCTAACAATTCCACCTTAAATCCTGCAATACATTTAGGCCTCCATTGGTAATGGCTGACCATGGATGATGTCATTCATCTGTTGAGTTGTCTATTCAGTTTTTGCAACGCCTCCTGTGGCTGTAGAGACCGATGCGAGAGTGGCAGTCTCGTTTGCAGAGGTCACAACTATACGTTGAATCCAGTCTGTCATTTTTTTTCTGCAGGCTCGGTTTTCAGCTGCTGCCACCCTCAAATTCTCTTCGCTGGTCTGCAGTTGTTTGTGAAGAGTGCCTCTCCAGCTAGTTTAATAGGCTGCGAGATCCTCCCAGGAATTGGTGTTGATACCAAGTGCCTTCATATCCCTCCTGCACATGTCCCTGTACCTCAGCTTCGGGCGGCCAATGTTTCGCTGCCCTGCGACAAGCTCTCCGTAAAGGACATCCTTTGGGATCCGACCATCCTCCATCCTGCGAACGTGGCCAATCCAACACAGCCGACGTTGTCTTAGTAAGGTGAGCATGGTGGGGAGGCCAGCATGAGACAGAACGTCAGTCTTGGTTACTTTGTCTTGCCAGAGGATGCAGAGTATGCGTCGGAGGCCTCTGAGGTGGAAGGTGTTGAGCCGTTTCCCCTGGCGGGCGTACACAGTCCATGTCTCGCTGCCGTATAGCAATATTATTATCAAAAATACCCATGAAACTCAGGATTTTCTGAAGATGGCCTCTTCTGGTGAATCATCAGCATCAATCATTTCAATCACTGCGTTGTGTCATCATCACTCTTTTCTTTCAATTCACACTTCCATGCCCCTGGGAGAGTTTGATGTTTATCCCAAGATCTGACACCACCTCTTTGGCAGCATCTATTTCCATCATTCATTATTGAATAAATTTTAAATTTTCTTGTAACAACGATGATGGGGCTGCTAACACTAAATTTGTTTGGAACCTCTGATATAAGAAAAGTTAAAATAGCAGGTAAGCAAGTAAATGCCATTTGGTAGCATTGAGCTAGACTTTGGCATGTATATCTTGTGTCTGGAATATTTGTGTTCATGGTTTTGAATCTTGAAAGCACTAAATTATGTCACCCACTAACATTATTTGTTCCATCTGTCTCAAGTCCAATGCAATTATTTAATTCAATAAACGGAGGATTGGCTGTATGGTTGAGAAGCTTACTTCCCAACCAAGTGGTCTGAGGTTCAGTTCCATAGCATAGCACTTTAGGCAAGTGTCTCCTACTATTATTAGTCCAAAGCTGATAAAGCCTTGTGAGCAGTTTTGATAGACAGAAACTGAAAGAAGCCTGTCGTGCATGCATGTGTGTGTGTGTTTCTTTGAGTTTAATTTAAGTTCTTCTTGAGAGAGTACAAATCAGTTGCTAACAAAATGACAAGACTTTTTGAGTTAAGAGAATTCCCCCCAGTGTTTGTAAATATGTGGTTGAGTTGGTGTGTTGGTTGAGCTGTTGATGCATACACCCAAGTGTGTGAATCTATTTATATAAGAATCTGAGATGGAGAATTTTTGGAATATCTTACAAATTTTCACTGTCTGTATACATGTATGTAGGTATGTAGGTATGTAGGTAGGTATGTAGGTAGGTAGTTAGGTATGTATGTTTGTATGTAGGTGTGTGTTTGTGTGTACCCATGTCTTGACATCATGTGATGACTGTAAACAAGCTTCCCCATCATATAAGTGATGTTGTTCATTTCTGGTCTTCTGTGAAAAACATGTCTGGCCATGGGTAATTATTACCTTGCTTAGAAACAGGTAACAGATGGTGACAGGAAGGGCATCTGGCCTTAGAAAATTTGACTATAAATTCCATATGACCCTCACAAGCATGGAAAAATGGCTGTTAAGTGGTGATTAATGTTGATTGTTATTGAAGAATATTTCTGGTTTCATAAAGAAGATATTTACCAGTTGTTGACATGTCATTTACTGTCCACTTTTCCAAGTTTGCACAAGTCAGACAGAATTCATTGAGATGGATTTTCTGCAGCCAAATGGCCTTTCTGTCATCATTCTTCACCTGTTTCCAAGTAAGGTAATATTACCCCCATGGCCGGACATGTTTTCACAGAAGACTGGAAATGAAATAACATCACTTGTATAATAGAGATGTTCATTTACAGTCAAGACAAGAAAACACAAACATACAAATGTGCACGCATGCGTGCAGACACACACACAGTGTGTACAACAAGGTTTCTGCATGCCAAATTTACTCACAAGGCTTGGGTCAGCCTGGGGCTATAGAGCTATTGTAAACAATGTTTCTCCAAAGTGCTACATGTTAGGACTGAACCCAAAACCATGTGGTTGAGAATCATGTTTGCACCTTATATCACCCTGTTTGTTGCTCAAAAAATTTCCAATTTCATTATGAAGTGAGATGTTTGCATTCTTTGATGTTCACACAAGCACATTATTAGTTTAGTTACATATCTGTTGATTAATCAATTACCATATTTTAACATTTATAAGGAACCCTTTTTTGTCAAAAATTAGGTTAAAAAAATATGGGAGTTTCTTATACATGGATAGTATCATAATCCTTTACAAAACCATTTTTCCAAATTTTAAGCCCCAAAAATGAGGGTATTCCTTATACACGAGGGTTCCCTATGCACGTTAAAATACAGTAATAATGAGTATTTTAATTTTAGTAAGTTCTCAACTGACTCTTCGTACATAGTCAAAGTAATAACATTTCTGGTTAGTCTCATATATTTTAATCAATGTATTTTCACCTTTTCATGTATCTTCCCTTTGTTATTGGATCAAATTCAGTTATCTACCAATCAGATATGGCAGTAATGTGCTGTTTGGATGTTGTATTTAATTTCAAATTTTTCATTTCTGTATTTTAGCTACTAACCTTCATAAATAGTTTTTTTTTTTATTTTACCTCTTTTCAAATCAATTAGGCTGTATATTGAAGTTGACAACATCAATCCTATGACAAAGTATAAAAAGAAAAAAAAAACTGATAAAAATATATTTTTTTAGAAATAAAACCTTCATGCTGAATTGCAGGGAACTTTTTGCCTTAACCCTTTTGGTACCAATCTGCCTGAGAACGCCCCAAGATCTATGGCATAAACTTACTATTCTAATGTAGTCTAAATTATTATTTTCTATTAGAAGTTTATACTAATTTGTTCCAGACCCCAGCTTGAAAATGAGAAAGTTATTTTACTAAATTCTTCACTATTTTGAAAATTAGTTGAAATAAAGACAGCATATGTTGACAGAAATATGGTAACAAAAGGGTTAACTCCTAAATGAAATCACATGGCTCAGTGGTTAGAGCATCAGGCTCTCCTGGACTGGGCTGTGTGTTGTGTTCTTGAGCAAGACACTTTACTTCATGTTACTCCAGTTCACCCAACTATAGAAATGAGTTGTGATGTCACTAGTGCCAAGCTATATCAGCCTTTGCCTTTCTCTTACATAACATCAGTGGCATGGAAAAGAGAGGCTGGTATGCATGGACAACTGATGGTCTTCCATAAACAGCCTTGCCTTCTAGGTGCAATCATTCATGACTGAAGGGGGTCTTTATCTTTTATACACACACACACACTCTCTCTCTCTCCCTTTATATATATCTATCTATCTATCTATCTATCTATCTAACTCTCTCATTCCTCCTTATTTCCAAACAATGTAAAGCATGACTAGAGAAATCAACCAACCAATATTTATATTGGTTGTTATTGTTATTATATCGAGATTAGAAGCCATACAGTATTTCAGTTTATTTTTTTAATTTCCCTTTGTGAAATTTCTTTTCAGTGTTTTCTTTATTTCTCATTGTCATTTTTCAAATATACACACGCAGGTTTTAATTCTGTTTGGATGTTTTCAATTTTGTGGTTTCTTAATGGTTTGTGTCAAGGATTGTCCTGGCCAGCTTGTGCTAAAATATTAATGGCAGTAAGTATTATTAAATATCATCTTCATTGTCTTTTCTTGTTTTGTTTTTAATCTAGATGATCAAATTTCATTCTCTCTTTCACAGATCTGTTCTCATTCTTTCTCTCTCATTCCTATTGGTAGATTAGATTTACAAATGTCAGTATTTGCAGGAATTGCTGTAACTTGTGTTTTACAGTTGGATCCTTTTTTCAATGCCAATAACTCTTGGATAACCCTTTTGTTAATCCATTTGATATAAATCTGCCTGAGATCACCTTGGTTCTGTGATAAAAGCTCCCTGTTTTAAGGTGATTTAAATTAAAATCTCACATCAAAATTCCATCATAATTTATGTTTCAAACAGCAGCTTAATAATGGTTTCAAATTTTGCCACAAGGGAAGCCATTGTGAGGAGGGGGTAAGTCGATTACATCGACCCCAGTGTTTTTTACTGGTGCTTAATTTATTGACCCAGAAAGGATGAAAGGCAAAATCAACCTTGGCAGAACATGATCTCAGAACATAGCAACAGGAGAAATAGTGCTAAGCATTTCGTCCAACGTGCTAACGATTCTGCCAGCTCGCCACACACCAGCTTAATAATGACAAAGTTAACTTAGTAAATTCTTCATAATTGTTTTAAATTAATTGAAACAAAGCAATGTATTTCAGCAGAAATATGGTGACAAAAGGGTTGATGCCAACTTCTTGATTGGTAGGAGAGCCTAGTTAGCTGACATGAGGCTTAACAATAAAAACAGCGTCTAACTGAAGTTTTTATCACATCTAAATTTATTTTCATTTGATCATGTATAACTTTAAAGACTAGTTGTGAGGTTAAAGAGATGGACTTCTGACCACATTGTCAGAAGTTCAGATCATACTACAGCCATGAACAAGGTACACAACTCTGTTCCAATTTGCTTGACTAACAAACGCTAAATACAAACCCCAAAATCATTTTCTAATCCTACTTTCGTAGTAACAAGAATGTTTAACTGTAAAATGCATTGCTCTAACAAAGACACTTATTTAACTACATAACTAATTAATTAATTAATCATTGTTGTAATTGGATTTTCATGCTCATGTAGTTTCTTATTTTTATCACCTCACTGATTCTTCCTTTTCTAAACTGCCTCTTTTCTGTCTTTCTCGCTATCATTCTTTCACTCAATTTCACCAGTTCTCTTTCTTGTTAGTCTATCTCTTTCAGTGGAAGCGCAATGGCCCAGTGGTTAGGGCAGCGGACTTGCGGTCATAGGATCACGGTTTCGATTCCCAGACCGGGCATTGTGAGTGTTTATTGAGCGAAAACACCTAAAGCTCCACGAAGCTCCGGCAGGGGATGGTGGCGAATCCTGCTGTACTCTTTCACTACAACTTTCTCTCACTCTTACTCCCTGTTTCTGTTGTGCCTGTAATTCAAAGGGTCAGCCTTGTCACTCTGTGTTACGCTGAATATCCCCGAGAACTACGTTAAGGGTACACGTGTCTGTGGAATGCTCAGCCACTTGCACGTTAATTTCACAAGCAGGCTGTTCCTTTGATCAGATCAACTGGAACCCTCGACGTCGTAAGCGACGGAGTGCCAACAACTACTATCTCTTTCACTCTCACACTAACACTTCTTCAGTTCTGGTGTCTATACCTCCCACTAACACTCTTTTCAATTCTGGTGCCTATCCCTCTCAGATTGTCATTTTTGTATCACCCTCTCAAGACTTGTCTCTCTGTAACTCCTTCCTACTCTCTCATACAAGGGGGTACTGAAAAGTTCCTGGCTTTGGGTAAAAGAAAATCAGTTAATTATGATTTTATTCAACATATTCCCTTCTCAGATTCACATGATTATTGCAGAGGTCCTTCAGATTTTCTAAGTTCTATAAAATAAATTGGAAGGTTGGTCCTCCAACCAGGCCTTTGCAATACCCTTAAAGCCAGGAACTTTTCAGCATCCCCTTGTATATTTCTTCCACTATTATATCTGTCGTACACACACACAATCTCTCTCTCTCCTTCTACCCTCTCTCTCACATTTTACTCTTCCATTTTTTCTTTCCTTCTTGTTCTTTACCTTTCTCTTTTCCCTCCTACTTTTACCAAACTCTCATCTCTTTTACTTTCACACTCACCCCCCCTCTCTCTCTTTCTCCTCTTACTCACTCTCTCTCTGTCTGTGATCTACCCAGTGGTTCCCTCCTGATAACTTCGCTACCGTGTGGAGCATACTATCAACATCCATCAATGTATCTGGCAGTATTGGTCCTCTCTTCATCACAACCATTGCACTTCACTACGGGTGGAGATTAGGAATGATAATCCCAGGTAACAATTACATGTCTTTATTTTATTTTCTATCCTTCAATAAAAGCAGTGGAATCTGCAGAATTGGTATTTCATTACACACACACACACACACACACACACAAAGAATAAGAAACAGAAAGTCCTTGGTACAGTATTATGTATTTGAAAAAATGAATGGAAATGACTTTTCTGATATTTTTTCCAATTTGATAATTAGATATTTATAAATCATTAGGTATTTATTTGTAAATACCTAATAATTTCTATTCATTTTTTCAAGTATATCATCATCATTTAACGTCTGCTTTTCAACTACATGTCTTCTACTATAGCCTTGGACTGACCAAAGCCATGTGAGTGGATTTGGTAGTCGGAAACTGAAAGAAACCCATTGTGTGTGTGTGTGTGTGTGTGTGTGTGTGTGTGTGTATTGATGGATGGGTGGGTTGGATATTTCAATGATTTCTTTTTACATCTTGTATTTCTCCTTCAGCTTGTAGTGCAATGTTACTGGCTGCCATATTTATTGTCACACTGCATGAAGATCCATCGAAGTTTGGTTTGGAAAACTATCTGGAAGAACATTCTGGTGACAAAAACAAATCCCTCAACAAAAGTAAGAACATTTCTTAATCTTGCTAAGAATGGAAATACAAGAAAGTACACACACACACAAAAACATGCACGCACTTGTATAAATGTGTATATACATATGCCTATGTGCAAGATGGTATCAAAAAGTTCCCAGACTAGTTACATCTAATAAAAAATAACTTATTTACCTAAGTTTTAACGTCATCTCCTTTGAAATAGTCACCTTGTGTGGCAGTACACTGGTCCCAGAGTTCCTACCATTTCTGGAATCTGGTCTGGAAGTTGTTTTCTGTAAGTGGGTGGAGGACCTTCTGCTATTTGCCCTTGATTGTGACAACAGTGTTGAAACAGTGACCTTTGAGCTACATTTTCATCTTGAAGGAAGAGATGGAGGTCCATAGGTGCTAAATCTGGTGAATAGGGTGGGTGCAGAAGTGATACCATGTTGTTTTTGGTGAGAAGCTCACTATTGAGAGGAGCTTGATGACAGGGTGCATTGTCATCACGAAGAATCCAATTCTTGTGTTCCACAGACCTGGTTTGCTTTCACCAAATTATCCTCCCTCAAATGCTTCAAAACGTTGTTGATTGTCCTCTGTCTATCCTCATGCACAAGCTGATGTATCTTCTTCACATTTCCATGGGATTACAATCAGGGGAATTAGGAGGCTAGAATTGGGTCTGGTGAAGTTGTTTAACAACAACTTCTGACTCTTTCCAGAGGTATGGTAAGGAGTCAGATCCTGCTGCCACACATGTGACCTTCCAGCAGCAACTCTCTTCACCCAAAGATTGACCACAGTCTCCAGCAACTTCACGTAGCTGTATGAATTGAACCTTAGGCCCTGTTCAAAGATGTGGGGATGAATTCCAGCATGTGTTTCTTCCTGCTGGTCACGGCTTTGTAGTCTCCGTTGTAGCTGTCCATGTTATATCTTTCAGGCCTTTACAATATTCACAGAGCATTGAGCTGCTGTCATGATGTCAGAATGTTGATACCTGGCACAAACCATCACGATACAGGAACTCTTTTTCAGTATTCAGATGGCTTTCAATCCTCCATGCCAACTACAACTTCAGTTTTTATGCTCTCCAACACTGCAAACTGTTCACTAACACATGAAACTGTTCCTGAAAAAAAGGAGACAAAAAATCAAATTTAGCCTGAACACCCCATATAATAAACAAAAACAAATGTGTACACTTGCTTCAGCCCCATTGTGTAGCACCTTGGGTAATTGTCTTCTCTATAATAGCCCTGGACTGACCAGAGCCTTGTGGTTGGATTTTGTTGACAAAAACTGAAAGAAGTCTGTTGTATGTATGTATGTGTGTGTGTATGTATGTATGTATGTATGTACTTATGTACGTATTAATATGTAAATATGTATGTATGTATGTATGTATGAATGTATTATGTATGTATGTATGTCATTATTCAGTTTTATTTCAAGATTTCTTGCCAATAGAGAAAGGACCGGTTTCCGTGCGGGTGACACGTAAAAGCACCCACTACACTCTCTGAGTGGTTGGCGTTAGGAAGGGCATCCAGCTGTAGAAACTCTGCCAAATCAGACTGGAGCCTGGTGTTGCCATCCGGTTTCACCAGTCCTCAGTCAAATCGTCCAACCCATGCTAGCATGGAAAGCGGACGTTAAACGATGATGATGATGATGATGATGATGATCCAAGGCTCCTTCATTGGAATTTCAACAGCATCAACAGGGTATTTTTGTATGTATGTATGTATGTATGTATGTATGTATGTATATGTGCAGATTTGTATGGTTTGTTTTATGTTTGTATTCTCATGCATATAGTTGCATGTCTAGACAGGCTCATCATGCGTATATGTATGTGTGTGTGTATGTATGTATGTGTGTGTGCGTGTATGCATGCGTGTGTGTGTATGTATGTGTGTATGGTTGTGTGTGTATTTTTGTGTTTGCATCATATGTTGTCCCCCATCCCTGCTTGACAAATGGTATTGGTTTGTTTATGCCCCCATAACTTAGCGACTTGACAAAAGAGATTGATAGAATAAGTAGTAGACTTACAGATAAGTTGTTGTTTTTCCCTTCTTGGGCCACGCCTGGCTCAAGAAGGCCAGTTTCTCAGTTTCGTTGGATGGGACGTCGGTCCATCACAACAAATAAGTACTGTAGTTGAATTATTCATCAAAACCCTTCAAGGTGGTGCCCCAGCATTTCCACAGTCCAATGGCTGAAAGAAATAAAAGGTGAAAGGTAACATTTTTGTTTTGTTTTTTCTTTTTTTATCACTTACAAGTAAATTGTTATTAATTTTTCTGCATCAAGTGTGATGACACACTCTCAACTATCAAATTCAATCTATTTTTATAATTTACCATTTGTTTTTTTTTTTTACTTCCTCTTTTCCGAAAGAAAATGAGACTAACATTTCACAAGTAACATCTGTGTTTCTGGATCCATTTCTTTTTCTGTTGGGAATAAGCTATTTGCTTCTCTGTGGTATCCGTACATGTATGATGGATTGGAGTCACTTGTATCTGATCCAAGAGAAGCAGTTAAGTCCCATACTAGGTAAGTTGACAGAGTTTTCTCCTCTTTATTACCTGCTGCTGCAACTGTTGTCCCTTTCTTCATCTTTTTTCTCTTTGTTTCTTTCTCCTATTGTTTCCTTCTTTTTTTCTTTCATCTTCTTTCCAAAGCCCCTTATTTATTTATTTATTTTTTTTGTTGTATTTTTCTTCAAACAGCATTTCACGTGTAATCTCTAGATTTTCACTTGGAAAAATCTGATCTTAACTTAAAGCCTTCAAATTTGATTATCTTTATTTTGTGGTTGTTTTATTTAGGTATTTTAAAAAAATAAATACAATAATCTTTCGCCATCAAACCTTATATTTTTAGTTTATTCCATATCTCCTCTCTCATAATCTGGTTTCAGTTTTAATTCAATGTTTTTTTCGTTTTTTTTTTTTAGTTTGAAATCTGCATTCCGCAGGTACCTAATCTATTTCTTATTACAAAATACACTCCACGAATTTCAGTTAATTTTGAAAATAATCAAGAATCTAGTAAAATATCTGCCAATGTCTTTTACCAGCTGGTGTTCTTTTTTAAATGATAGAATGTTTTTCGTTGTGTTAGCTTGAACAGGCATTGTTATGTGGGAAACAAACTTTTTAACCACATAACAATAATATCTTATCCATTCATTTTTTGCCAAGGTTGACTTGCCTTTCATCCTTTCAGGGTTGACAAAATAAGTACCAATTGAACACTGGGGTCAATAAAATAAGTCCCAGTTGAACACTGGGATCGATATAACTGAAGTTACCCCTCCCCAAAAATTGCTGGTCTTTTACCAAAATTTGAGATCAATATTTTATCCAATCATCCATTCCTGTAAAAATCCTGGTTTGAATATGTGAATATACATGTGGTAACATTCATTACAAACCAACAAAAATGCTTCTTATACAGTCATTCAACCTGCTAGAAATAGCTCTTACAACTCCCTTAAATCACACTCTAAAAAGATATATCAGGTGATGTAGTCTTAGATAAATTGTATTTGTAAAACAAAGACAGGATGGTTACAGTTGGAATGCCTTTAATCATAAGCCTACTGCATCAGGACTGACTTGGGGCTAAACAAGTAAGGACACATTGAATATTGTAGTCCTAGTTACATTTATATCTTTAAAAAATGGATAGCTATAGCTGGAACACCTTTAGATCAAGGCTAACCTAGAACTAAACAGCAACAAGCTCTAAATTTGGAATATTTTAGCAATACGTAAATAGCACCATTTGAACGTGATTGTTACCAACGTCGTCTTCCTGGCACTTGTGCCGGTGGCACGTGAAAAGACATTCGAGCGAGATCGTTGCCAGTACCGCTGGACTGGCTCCCGTGTAGGTGGCACGTAAAATACACCATTTCGAGCGTGGCCGTTGCCAGTACCGCCTGACTGGCCTCCGTGCCGGTAGCACGTAAAAGTACCCACTACACTCTCGGAGTGGTTGGCGTTGGGAAGGGCATCCAGCTGTAGAAACTCTGCCAAATCAGATTGGAGCCTGGTGCAGCCATCTGGTTCACCAGTCCTCAGTCAAATCGTCCAACCCATGCTAGCATGGAAAGCGGACGTTAAACGATAATGATGATGATTCTTTATTTTCATGACAATTTATTAGTTTCTTTTTTTTCATTTATAGGTAGCATGGTAGCATCCAGTATGGAGGTTGGCGGTATTGTAGGTTCTATTGTCTCTGGAATCTGGTCTGACAAAGCTAGCACAAGTGTGAGCAAACTTACTTTCACATTTTCCTATTTTTGTTTTTTAGACAAAATCTCAATGTTTAAATATTCCATTTCAATGAATTGCTTCTAACTTCCTTAACCATTAAAAAAGAAAACATAAAATTAAGTATACCTTTTATTTATTTATTTATTCATTTATTTATTCCTTTATTTATTTTGTTTGTTTCCTCATAGCCGGGATCTGTCAGCAGAGTCAAATGCCGTCTAAACGTTGCCCGGAACTTTAGTTTCGGTGTCACTCTATCCCTCTACCTCTTCGTTCATCACATCCATTATTATTCTAATGAGGTAAATATACTTGTTTTATTTATCATGCATACTTAGGGGCATCAGAGTGTGTGGTGAAAGGAGGGCTTGTTATAATATCGGTCACTTTTACACCATGTAAACCAGATAACCTAATCCTTGGGCTCAAGAAAAAAAGAATAAAAAAAGTGGTAGGCTGAAAAAATTGTTGGAGCAGTGGTAAAAATGCTTTGTGGTATTTCTTTCAGTTCTTTACAATCTGAGATCAAATCCTGCCATGGCGAACTTTGCCTTTCATCCTTTTGGGGTTGGTAAAATAAAGTACCAGTCAAGTACTGGGTTGATGGTACTGACCAATCCCTTCTTCTCAAAATTACTGGCTTTGTGACTAAATTAGAAACCATTATTTAATACATATTGTGGGAGGCACCTGTGCCAGTGATATGTAAAGAGCATCTGTGCCAGTGACATGCAAAAGGCACCTGTACTGTTAACACACAAAAGACAACCAGTACACTCTGTGGAGTGGTTGGTGTTAGGAGTGAATTTGGTGGTAGATGGTAACTGAAAGAAGCCTGTCGTGTGTATATATCTCTGTGTGTGTGTGTGTGTGTGCCTTTATTTTTGTCATTCCACCACTTGACAACTGTTATTAGTCTATGTCCATATAACTTAACAGTTTGGCAAACGATGCCAAGAAAATAAGTACAAGACTTAAAAATAAGGACTGGGATTTGCTCAACTAAACTCTTGAAGGTGGTGCCCCAGTATGGCCACAGTCTAATGACTGAAACAAGTAAAACATAAAAGATTAGATATTCATTAATAAATTGGCTTTGATGATAGATCTACCTAATAGGTGTTGACCTAGGGTTAAACAGCAATAGCAGCAACTAAGATGGGGTTTGTGTTTTGCAGATTGTTTTTTTTTTCTTTTAATTATTTATTCTAATCTTTTGTTTTATTCTTACAGATATTTATTGTTCTGGTTGGTTTCGCTATCGGCTTCTTTGTGTATGGTCCTCTCACAATTAGTGGAGTTGCTGCTTTGGAATCGGTGCCAGGACATATGTGTGGTGCTGCTTCTTCCGTCTGTTCAGCTTTTGGAAATAGTAAAAATTTGCAATTTATATTTGATATATTTTATAAGTGTGTGTGTGTGTGTGTGTGTGATATTTATGTGTTTGTTTTGCAAGATTCTTGACGTGAAATCGTGTGTATAACAATATCATCATCATCAAATATAAAAGTCGAAAATTATCCACACTTTTGCCATAATATACGTTTATTATTGTCACACTGCCTTCTGCGCATGTGTGCTTATAGTTAGTATTATTGTGGTCACGTGATCGAATTTTAAGCCTGATTGCACCATTTTTCTTTCTAGCTTTACAGTGTAAGCATGGCCACTTCACTAGCAACATGCACCAAAGAAGAACAAAGAGCAGTGATCCGAGAGATGGTAATGGTGAACCGGTTCACCATTACCATCCTTTCAGCTTGCTGAATCTTCTCATCAGTGGTGGAGGTTGACGGTCATCCTGCTCCCTCTTTGTGTGTCATGCTTGTCCAGCCACTTATAAAGTTCGCGATCCACTCATGCACACTTCTATGCAGTAGTACACTGTCCATGCATTGTGCTAAAAACCTCTGATGAATTTCAGCACCTGACACACTTATCGACCAGAGAAATTGGATCACTGCTCTTTGTTCTTCTTTGGTGCAACTTGCTAGTGGAGTGGCCATGCTGACACTGTAAAGCCAGAAAGAAAAATGTCATAATCAGGTTCAAACTCCTATCATGTGACCAAGATAGTACCAACTATAAGCACACATGTGCAGAAAGCAGTGTGACAATAATAGAGATATGTTATGGCAAAGTGCAGATAATTTTTGACTTCCCCCTATATATATATATATATATATATATATATATATGTATATATATTGATAGGAAGGATAACAAAAGAAAGAATGAGAACTTGATATTATGTAAATAGAGGAATTTATCTGTAAAAATATGTGACAATTATTCGGTGGCCATGATAAAACTCTGAGTTTTGGATGCTGGGGCGGAAACCCACGCCGCCATCTCGTCAGTTATTTGGCCATTGAAAATTACAGACCTCATTAAGCGCATGAGATGGAAAGCTTTTTTCTATAACATGGAAAAAGATATAGGAATTTCCAATGGCTAGATAACTGAAGGATACATGTTCTATAAATGCTCATAACACACCTTATATATATATATATGTATACATACATATGATGGGCTTCTTTCAGTTTCCATCTACCAAATCCACTCATAATGCTTTGGTCAGTCCAGGACTATAGTAGAACAATGTTCCCAAAGGTGCCATGCAGTAGGACTGAACTCAAGGCCATGCAGTTTGGAAGCAAGCTTCTTAACACAGCCATGCCTGTTACAACACAAGTTGCAATTTTCTTTTAAAAACTGTTCATCAATAGACATATTAGTATATCAATATAGCCAGAACAATTGTATTAATAATTAATTCCAGGTGTTCAATAAAACTGCATCCACTTTATTTTCATATGTATTATTGAAACTAGGTGTGATAGTCTTTGGTTCAGCAGGTATATTATGTTGACTAACAATTCCAGTGAGTAGCTAGTTTGTTACATAGTGCTTATAAATTTATTATAAATGGAAAAGGTTTTTTTTTTTTTTTTCTAAAATTTGGTTGTATTTGAACACCAATTTTTATACATGCATGAGTACACTCTTTGCTATTAATCATTCATATGTAAATGAGAATGGAATCTGTTGCAAGCTTAACAAACTGAGGGATGCAAAGGGCCGCCCTGATTAAGGATTATAACTCAATGGCTAAGTGCACTGAGTCAGAATATCTGAAAGTCCATTTGAATAGAGAATTTTGAAGTCACATAGCATCATATTTTAATAAAAGATATTGTACATCTTTATCATAATGTTATGGAAAACAAGCTGTCAAGGGAGGCTTTACATGGTTTTGTGACTTGCTAAAAATAGTAGCCATATCTTCATCAAATCAAGTTCTATTGTCATATAAAAAAAATGACATCTAAGATACATTATTTTATGAATAAAAGATTGAGACTGGAACATCATTAAACCAGCTATATCTGGCCCAAATATTTTACCTGTTTTATGTTCAAATTGACCAGATCCAGCCTCTCACACTTAGCCTACAATGTCATTCTAAAAATAAACAGTCACATCATCAAAATCTCGAAGCTGTGAGATGATGCATAATTAATTCAAAACAATGTGAATAAATGAACATTACATTTAAATGCTAAAAGGTTAATCGTAGAACAAGCTAATCTAAAACAGTGGTTCCTTATGAAGAAAATGGGCCTTAAGTATGTAATATTTGTAAATATGTATTCTTTCATATAAAATTCATATCGACTAGGATTTTATGTTTGTCTGATAAGCTTATTTAGCCAGGCGGTTGGATAAGCCATCAAGCAAATCTCTAATTTTATATCAGCATAAGTTATCTTGGCCATGCTGGGGCAATGCCTTGAAGAATTTTTTATTCGAATGAACCAACCCCAGTACTTTATCTTTTAAGCCTGGTACTTATTCTATGGGTCTCTTTTGCCAAACCACTAAGTTATAGGAGATGTAAACACACCAACACTAGTTGTCAAGCAGGGTGGGGGACACGCACAGACACAAAGATCCCCCTCCCCAAAGATGAATATATATATATATATATATATATACACATACACATGACAGGCTTCTTTCAGTTTCCATCTACCAAATCCATTCTGTGAATGTTTTGTTAGTCTTTAACTTGTGTTAAAATGATATTTAGATATTTAAAATATTATTGAAATATTAAAATAATATTTTAAAAATCAGTCATCATTTATATCCTTCAATAAAAATAATTTTTTTCATTTCTCTAATTTGTCTTTTTTAGCTGGTGGTGTGATCGCTGGCTTACCGGTTACGTATCTGGCCAGTCAACGAGGGTGGCATCAAACATTTGTGTACATTAACTATTCATCTGTTATTGCACTGGCCTTACTCTGGCAGCTGGGCCGTATGCAATGTCAACTGAAACAACAAGACAACACAAGAGATAAAACATCCTGAAACCTGATTGTTCATACATCCATCAAAATTTTCCTCAAATACTGGAGTGCTGCTACACAGCTACGCTTTCAATATGTTTGGTTTTGAGGACTCTTGGAAAATAGCAACTTGTTTTGTGTGTATTTTTGTTGTCATTGAGTGCATTAACAAAATCACTGTTGCTATGATTGTAAATTGCAGCAACTACTTACATAATTGGAGAATAAAAAAGTATTTATTTTTTTAAAGTCGACCTCACATTTCATTACAATTAACATTACTAACCGAGTATTTGAAAACTGTTTGAATAAATGATGTTTAATAATAATGAGCTCAGCTGAAGCTGTCATTAACTAATAATGGTTATGTTTAACTCTTTAGTTAAAAACCACAGGATTTACTGCCATAAACCAAACTATCAAATTTTTACTGCCATCTAGAACAGTTATTAACATTATATTTTAACAAATTCTTTTCTTCACCTGCACCAGTTCTCTTCAAAGTTAATCACAACTTCTGGTATTTTTCCAAGATAATCTGTCATTGTCATTAAAGAAAAAAGAAAGAAAGAAAGTAATTTGCCATCTTCTTGAAAAAGCTGCTTGTCGCTGTCACAAATTCACATACAATTTATCAGTGTTGCATACAGTCAAGTTGTTAGTGTTACATAGACAATTTGTCTGTGTCAAACAGAGGCAAATTGTTAGTGTTGCACTTAACAGTTTTTCAGTATCTGCGCACACAATTTGTCAGTGTCACACAGACAATTTATCAATATTACACTTAAAATATCTGTCAACTTTACACACACACACACATAATTTTTTAGTTTTACAAATACACGCAATTTGTCAGTGACACGCACATAGTTTATCAATGTTACACTGAGAAAATCTATCACCTTTACATATACATAATTTTTTAGCTTTATAAATATGCACAATTTGTCAGTGAAACACACAGACAAATTTTTAATGCTACTCACAGGCAATTTTTTAGTATTACACTCCAGCTAGGTGTTAGTATTACACACAAATACAACCAAATATCTCCTTCCTTTCTTAAATTTATGGTCTTGTATCAGTATTAGAAATAATCATTACATACTGAAAAATGATATATGTGGTCTGATCAATAAGTATCCGGATTGTTGCCATAGTAACGAAGCTGAAACACGTAGAGTGAAGCTGTTTAGCACAGATTGACCTTGAACTCTGCTGTGCATGCACACTAAGTTTTAACATTCTAGTTCACTTCCACTGTTTACAGCAGTGCTTGGAAGGAAAGTGTGTAGCGTGTGATCATCGCATTGCCCATCACGGAGAATGTTGAGCGGAGAATTTGCGTCAAATTTTGCCAAAAGCTTGGCAGTACTAGCTCAGAGGCTTACGCAAAGTTTTCAGAAGGTTTTCATAGTTCTTGACACAATCAAGGAGATCTTGTGCAACTGAAACCCGAGTGTCTTTTTTGGTCAGCTGAAAGCAGTTTTAGCACAAACTTGGCAGACATGCGTCTCATACCCAAATCTTGAGTGATAATGGACTGAACTGAACCGTGACTAATCTGGACATCCTCTGATAACTCACGGATGGTGATTCGATGATTACCCCTCACAGCTGCACGCACATCTGTGGTGTTTTTCTCAGTTCTGCTGGTTGTAGGTCTCCCAGAACATTCGTCAGTATCAACATTTTTTCAGCCATCTTGGAAACGTCTGAACCACTCGGTCACTTGTATGTGGCTCATACACTTTCTACAACTTTGTGGAGGCCTCTGACCAGGTATCGGCATGACAACTTTCTCTGTCATGATCAATGTGACGATCACATGCTACACACCTTCCTTCCAAGCACTGCTGTAAACAACGGAAGTGAGCTAGAATGTTAAAACTTAGTGCACATGCACAGCAGAATTCAAGGTCAATATTTGCCAAACGGCTTTACTCTGTGTGTTTTAGCTTCATTACTATAGCAAAAGTTCGGATATTTATTGATCAGACCTCATATTGTATATTTCTAAACTTGGAGAGTATTGGACTAAATTCATTAGAATATTTAGTTTTGTCCTTCCAAGTTCACACCATGCTTGGGTCAGCTTTAACCTTTCATCTCTCCAAAACTGATATTATGATGTCGTATTTTTAAGTTGATGCATCTGATTGCATGTTATTCTTCTTCAGTAAGATATTATTACATACACTAAAAAAAGGCTCTGATGATGGCTGAACTAGGAGACCAAAGGACTAAATCAGTGATTTCCAAACTTTTTCAGGCTGCCACCCTCTTGGCCATGAGGCCTCATTCCTTGCCCCGCAAATGCAGACTACTCTCTGCTGCAAATTCAAAACAACAATATTTCACTAATAAAAATTTACCTAATTAATCTCATTATCATTTTATTTTTCTTCAACACTTCCCTGGATCTTTCCATCACTCCTGGCAGGGCATTACTGCCCATTTTTGGCAACCACTGGTCTAAATGATTTATTACAATATTTAGATTCATCTTTCTTGGTTCTGGGTTCAAACCTTGCTTAAGTTAGCATTTTCCTTCATCCAAATTTTCAGATAAAGAATTGGTAGTATATAGGTTTGGATTAAGTAACTCAAGGCCCCACCCCTCTTCAAATATGCCTTTCTAATTTTGGTACAAGGCCAGCAATTTTTAGGGGAGCAGACAAAGTCAGTTATATTGACCCCCAGTGCTTCCCTGGTACTTATTTTATTAAAGCTGATAGGATGAAAGGCAAAGTCGGCCTTGGTGACATTTCAAACTCAGAATGTAAGACCGAAAAATGCTGCTAAGCATTTTGTCTGGTGCCATAATGATTCTGTTAGCTCACTGCCTTCTCCTCTTCAAATATTGCTCTGGGTTTTAAACAAGAAATCTTTCATACATTATTCTTTTTTTTTTTTTTTACTCTTTCACTTGTTTCAGTCATTTGACTGTGGCCATGCTGGAGCACCGCCTTTAGTCAAGCAAATCGACCCCAGGACTTATTCTTTGTAAGCCTAGTACTTATTCTATCGGTCACTTTTGCCAAACCGCTAAGTTACGGGGACGTAAACACACACCAGCATCGGTTGTCAAGCGATGTTGGGGGGACAAACACTGACACACAGACATGCACACACACATATATATATATATATATATATATACATACATACGACAGGCTTCTTTCAGTTTCCGTCTACCAAATCCACTCACAAGGCTTTGGTCGGCCCGAGGCTATAGTAGAAGACACTTGCCCAAGATGCCACGCAGTGGGACTGAACCTGGAACCATGTGTTTGGTAAGCAAGCTACTTACCACACAGCCACTCCTACGGTAAGTTACTAGAAAAAAATTTGCTTCATAGATTAGAATATTAATAAGTATTTTCTATCATTGTTATTACAAGATATCTTTAGTTTCTTGATATTGACCATCAACAATGCAAATAAACACTAATGGCTTTTAAGTTAGTAAAGGAGAATAAAGCAAGGCAATCATATATTTTTATCACTTTTGCTTTAATGCGCCCCTAATTTGTTATTTCCATAAGCAGTAATTTCCATTAAACTTAAATTTAATAGTTAATCTCTTAAGAACAAAAATATGACTGGACTGAAGAAAAGAAATGATGGCGGTGGTGGTGGTGGTGGTGAAGAAGAAGAGGATGAATTAAAATCGAGCAAATAAAACATTTTAAAAATATGGTAACGTTGAATTTTGTACTATATATAAACCAAACCGTTCAAAAATATATCCTTATATTGATTTATAATATTTTCTTAAAGCATTTCCTCATAAATTACTATTTTTTTTCTTCTTGATATTTTTGTTAGGGAAAAGAGAAAGAAAATTGTCTCACCTTTTCCCCTTCCGCTTTACTGTTTTATATTCATAGTTATCTTCCAGTATGGTTGACTGTATATCAGAAGCAGAACAATATATTCGTTTGTACCTCAGGGGAGTATTATGCATACTATATATATATATATATATATATATATATATATATATATATATGGTAGAACCCTGCATTTGTAATATAATGAGATGAAAAATTTCAGTTCGATTAACTGAGATTGTCTTTGCAATTAGAAGACAAAAACTCTCTCTAGGGGTGTTTAAATATGAATATTTATATGTGTGTGCACATGCTTATGTATGATATATAATGTATTTAATGCATGGACATAAATATGCATGCGCTTAATGTATATACATGTATATATGTGTACTACATGCCTATATGTATGTAATAATGTGTGACTGTGCAATTTGTGTGATATGTATAATATATATATATATAAACACCAGTCCTCAGTCAAATCGTCCAACCCATGCTAGCATGGAAAGCAGACGTTAAACGATGATGATGATGATGATATATATATATGGATGGATGGATATACATTTGCGTGATTGATACCTATATATCTATGTATGTATGAATATAGATATGCATGCATGATTGATTCTATATATATATATATATATTACACACCACACACACAGATATAGTTATCCAAAGAGAGTTCATGAGTAAAAAAGCAACCACGTTTAATATATATGATAGAGTGGGTATGGGTTTGAATGCAGTATTATGTAATAAGAACCATGTCTTAGTCAAGTTAAGTTACTGAGTAGTTTTGGGCAAGCTCAGACCTTCCTGAGGCAGAAAGTGGAATCAAACAATCATGAGACATGATTATTGGGATGGTATAGCTAGAGGTCTTTTGTACTGAAGATCAGATATCAAATTTTGATAAAACTTTGCTCCTTTGTGATACGACTAAAAATTCATACAGGGTAGAAAATATGGTGTATGAATAGTAACTGAAGAAATGATGTTTTGCAATAATTTCAGTAGGGCAGCCTCTCAGGCCGATGATAACATTAACAATGAAGTCAAACTGACAGCACTTAGATTAGGTTAGAGACTTTAGCTGAGAGGAATGCTTTTATTACAATTTTAGATTACAAACTGAACTTCGCCTCCAGCCCCAAGTGTCGTTTGATAAACCCCTTTAAACCAGAGATCAATTTAGTAAATATTTGCTAAGAAAGATTAAGAATGACTTAAGAGAAGACTTCCACTTCTCTATAAAGCAATCCAAGTGAAGTCACCTTATAGTTGAAAGACAATTCCTAATATGAAACAGATCCTAGCTAAATGCCATAAATCAAGCACGGAGGTAGATTGTTTATGCAGAGGTAACAACACATGACTGTTTAATAGCCAATTTGATACAGGAATTGTTGTGTATGAAGTGGAAATTGTACCCAGGATCCCAGTATGACAATACAAGTGCAACGATATGTTGGAGTAACAGAAGACCCCTTCAAGACCTCACTGAACAACTACAGGTTCTCCTTTAATATCTGGAAAGGTGAAGTGTCACAACATCAACTAAACACATTTGATTGTTAAAGGAAAAAGCGGTGATATATGAAGATCAACTGGAAGAGGATTGGAAAATGTAGGCAGTATTTTAGCTGCAGCAGAGGTTGTATGCTCTGCTTAATGGAGAAATGGATGATCCTGAAGAATCCCCTTCATCTGGAGATATTTCTGAACTCCAAAACAAATTTTTGTTCACCCACCCTCAAAAGTGTATATATACAACCATCCAATCAATGCCAGCATGGAAATAGGACATTAAATGATGATGATGGTGATGATATATATCTATATATATACAAACCAGCACATGACCTCTCAAACACATGCTCACATACACACACACACAACACCCACAGTTCTATATAATGGTGAGGGAATTTATGTTTGGAGGTTGGTGATGGTGTTGGTGGTGGTTGGATAATTGTTATTTCTCTCGTATTTGCTATTTAGTGTCAGCCATTTTTCTATTATATATGTGACTTCATGTATTCATTCCCTTCAGATCTAAGAGATAAGAATACAAATCTGACAGCCATAAGTTGTAAAATATGATCCATAAAAAACAACGGCAAAAAGTGACAAAAGGCATGTGTATGCACGCACAAACTGACTTGCACACATGTACATATACATACATACACAGAATCTGCTTATAGAGATACTAACCATAAAAACACCCCAACACATCATGCATGCTCACTCACTCTTTCACTCATGCATGACAAAACTAAAGTTTGGTGGTAATAAGACTGACCTGGAGTTACTTGGGTATGTCAATGATGGGGGTCACAAATTGCAACAAAAGAAGTCTGACAAACCAGCTGAACAATTGATTGAACAGTTAATCAAACAATTGATTGGTTAAATGATTTAACTCTTGACTAATAATAATAATAATAATAATGGTTTCAAATTTTGCCACAAGGGTAGCCATTTAGGGGGAAGGGATAAATCAATTACATCAACCCCAGTGTTTCACTGGTACATAATTTAACAACCATGAAAGGATGAAAAGCAAAGTTGACCTCGGTGGAATTTGAACTCAATGCTGCGATGAGCAAACTACAACTAAACATCTTGTCCAGCATGCTAACAATTCTGCCAGCTCACTGCCTTAATGATAATAATAATAATAATCTTTTCTACTATAGCCACAAAGCCTGAAATTTCATGGGAGGTGACTAATCGATTACATCGACCATGTAATTTATCAACCTCGAAAGGATGAAAGACAAAGTTGACCTTGGCGGAATTTGAACTCAGAATGTAGAGGCAAGCGAAATACTGCTAAGCATTTTGTCCAGCGTGCTAATGATTCTGCCAGCTTACCACCTTCTTTTTTTTTTTTTTTTTTATTATTATTATTATTATTATTATTATAATAACAATAACAATAACAATAATAAATATTCAGACAAATACATAACAAAAATACCAGGACTTACAAATATATATAACATACAGAAAATTGCACTACTGGGTACTGCACACATTCTACACAAAACACTTTCAATACAGTAAACATAAGAGCACCACAGCACATACCCAAGGTGCACAGAGCTGCGCTCGGTAGTGAAGTGAAAGCACGTTATAAAAATAAAACTACTGAACAATAATAATAATAATAATAATAATAATAATAATAATAATCCTTTCTACTATAGGCACAAGGCCTGAAATTTGATGGGAGAGAGCCAGTCAATTAGATTGATCCCCAGTATGCAACTGGTACCTATTTTATTGACCCTGAAAGGATGAAAGGCTTAGTTGACTTTGGTGGAATTTGAACTCAGAACGTAAAGACAGACGAAATACCACTAAGCATTTTGCCTGGCGTGCTAAAGATTCTACCAGCTCGCCGCCTTAATACTAATACTAATAATAATATTTCGCTTATGAATGCGGTGAGCTGGCAGAAATGTTAGCACGTCAGGCAAAATGCTTAGCGGTATTTCATCTGTCTTTACGTTCTGAGTTCAAATTCTGCCAAAGTCGACTTTGCCTTTCATCCTTTCAGGGTTGCATACTGAGGTCGATCTAATCGACTGGGCCCCCCTCCCCCAAAATTTCGGGCCTTGTGCCTAGAGTAGAAAAGAATATGTAAACAGATGTCTTCATCACTTTTGTTATCTTTTTCCTTTATTCCAGATTTTTTTTTTGTTCATTCTTAATAAATATATTTCCTTTGTTATATCTTAGCTCATTAACACATTAATTAGTTAATGTGTCATAAAATATGTAAGTAATTATCTCAGTGAATTGAAGGAGATTGATATCTGATATAGTTCTTTATATAAAGGAATGGCTATACAAACAGTTTAGCGAGAAGACATCTGCTGCCTGGATTCATTATAGCACAATGGCATATCAGATTAATCAAGAAACAGCTCTAATTACACATGTGTACAATTATTATGAAGGCCAATAGAATTTGGTTTAGTAGCTCCTACATTGACCAATATATGTTGGCTCAGATCATGTCTTGATTTTCCTACTTCGTTTTTTTGTAATATAATTACACCAATTTTTTTCTTTTATTTTTAAAATAGAATATACTTATATGAAAAAATATATATTCTCTCTTTTACTCTTTTACTTGTTTCAGTCATCTGACTGCGGCCATGCTGGAGCACTGCCTTTTAGTTGAGCAAATCGACCCAGGACTTATTCTTTGTAAGCCTAGTACTTATTCTATCGGCCTCATTTGCTGAACCGCTAAGTGTCGGGGACATAAACACACCAGCATCGGTTGTCAAGCAATGCTAGGTGGGACAAACACAGACACACAAACATATACACACACACACATATATACGACGGGCTTTCAGTTTCCATCTACCAAATCCACTCACAAGGCTTTGGTCGGCCCGAGGCTATAGTAGAAGACACTTGCCCAAGGTGCCACGCAGTGGGAATGAACCCAGAACCATGTGGTTGGTAAGCAAGCTACTTACCACACAGCCACTCCTATGCCTAAAAATTCTCTAAAAATTGTAATTAGTTAATTTTTCTAATCTTTATCATTTGCTTGTTGCAGTCACTGGACCATGACTATGCTGAAGTGGTATCTCAGTATAGTCAAACAAATCAACTTGCAGTCCTTATTTTTTAAAGCCTGTCAGTTATTCTATCAGTTTCTTATGCCAAACTGCTAAGTTATGGGGACATAAACAAACAAATACCACTTGTATGTAGTGGTGGGGGATAAACACAAACACACATGCACATAGACTTATACATGCATACATACGTACATTGTGTGTGTGTGCGCAATGGAAGTGGGATGGCGAACATTCAACACTGAAAAGAAAAATCAAACAGCGTTTCAACTCTGTGTGAGTATATGTGTGTATGTGTGTGCATGTACAAGGGAAGTATGTGGATGTTTGTATGTTCAAACTAGCATTCTTTCAGTAACAAATACTACAATTAGCCATCATTTTTGATGGCATGGGGCCAGCTAGTCTAAAGATACTGTCGATACTTCTCACCAAGTTGAGTGACCATCTAAGACAATGGATCTCAACTGGGGTCCATATGACCCTTGGTGGGGTCTATATGAGATTTTGTAGTTAAAATTATGTGCAATAAATTGGTCTTACTTCTACAATGCACAAATTATTTTAACAATGTTTTTATACAATTCCTAATAATATTTAATTATAAAAAGTACAATGGGTTTTTTTAAACATTGAATGGCTATGAGAGCCTACCTGAGTAAAATAGGAATGAAAGTGGTCCATAGCTAAAGAATGATTAAGAACCACTGATCTTAAGTCTCTTTCTCTCTCTATTCTCCTTTTGCGCCCTTTTAAAGCCTAGCCAGGCTCATGGGCGTGGTTTCCCGGTTTCTATGGTGTATGTGTCCCCACCAGTCCATCGCAACATTACTCAAGAAACAGGAAGAAAGAGTGAGAGAAAGTTGGGGCGAAAGAATACAACAGAGGTCTGGGAATCGAAACCACAATCCTCCAACCGCGAGTCCGCTGCCCTGACCACTGGGCCATTGCGCCTCCTTCTTTCTCTTTTAGGTTTGTAAATTAATTAGATGTGTGTGTGTGTGCGTGTGTTTGTGAATATGAGAGGTGTAGTTGCCAAGCTTTGTATTATAGCTGTGACACTATATATTTGTACAATATTTCACATACACACACACATGCATTCACAAACATAACAGCTCATTAAAAAGTCACGTACTACTAAAACCTCATTGCCCCACCTTTAACTTAGCATTTTAAATGAATATAATAATTAAAAACAAAAACAATTAGGAAACATTTCCTATGTAATCACATACCTGCGAGTGTATATGTTTTAAGTGTGTGATGAATATGCAGATACATGCGGATGCATGTGTACTTATTGAGTGTTTCATTAGAAGAGAGCAGACAAAAAAAATGACAAGCAAATATTTCAATAAAATAATAAATGAATAAATAAACAAACCCAACCCTTGTGAGAGAGCTCTCAAAGGTCTCATCAATTGATGCAGGAGATGATAGAAGAATCCCTTGAAGTAGCATTCAAGTATTGCCCTAAAGTAATCAATACATATCACTGATGCAGTGTGTCAGGTATGCAGACAAAGATTCACCTAATTATTACAACCCAACCTTTATACAGGAATCAGATATGTTGAGTGCTTACTGAACAGAACAACTGTTAGTGAAATACTATCAAAAACTGTTGTTTAAACAGCAGCAATGATTGTAATTGAAACAGTAACAAAAGCTTGTTATTTAAAAAGGAGCAAAAATTGTTAAACAGCAGCAAAACCTTGTTTAAACAGTAGCAATGTTTCTTATTGAAATCGTAACAAAGCCTGTTATTTAAGCAGAAGCGAAAACTCTTATTGAAACAGTCATAATAACTGTCATATGAACAATATCTAAGACTGATATTTAAATAACAATAATTGTAGTTGAAACAGTAGCAGAAAGTGTTATTGAAGCAGGAGCTAAGATAGTTATCAGAATCATTGTTATGACTATTGTACAGTAATTAAGATTGTGACTGAAACAAAAACAAAGACTGTTATTTAACCTTTAACATTTAAACCAGCCATGTCTGGCCTAACTAATTCTACCTGTTATATGTTCAAACTGGCCAGATCCAGACACTCACACCTATCCTACAATGGTATTCTAAAAATAAACAATCACGTCATTGAAATATTAAAGCTATGAGATAATGCATGATTAGTTTAAAACAATATGAATGGATAACTTTTACATTTGACAGAGTAATATAAATGCTAAAGGGTTAAACAATAGCTAAGACTGTTATCCTTTCTTAAAAGACTTTTTTTTTTACAGTTTAGTTAACAATAGGAATTCTTCTGAAGGTCTCATGTGTCCTTCTGCTACAAAATGTTGTTTATTCTTAGACCGTTCCTCATTATGCAACCCAATAGCTAAGACATTTCAGTTGTTATCATGCCATCTTTTTCTATATTAGGGTCTGCATTATTCAATGTCGTCTTCTTTGTTTTTAAGGTGATGGGTGTAATTTGAGAGAGACTTGGTTACAATTGCTTGCATGATCTGAGGAGATAAATGAATTGAGGATAGAAACAGCTGATACTATTCCCATTACTACAGTATACATTGATAAATTGTGCTACTTCATGCTTCCAATCTATCCCAGTTTACTTATTTGTACCTAGGTAGACTGTACAATCCACCACAAAGTTGAGTCCTTGTTTCCGTGTGGTCCTTTGTGTGCCTCAATAACCCCAAGAACTATGCTAGTAGAGTGCATGCTCCTGGTAGGGCCATGCTGGACAGGTCAAAGGATAGAGACCAGACTAATATGGACCACCTCTTCTCAGATGTGAAAATAGATTTTGTGCAGGTCCAGTAACCCTACTTAGAAAAAAGCAAAGTTACAGAAGCATCCATCATCATCATTTAGTGTCTGCTTTCCATGCTGGCATGGGTTACACAGTTTGACTGAAACTGGTAGAGAATGGAAAACAAAACAAAAAAACAAACAAAAAAAATGCTGCAGCAGTCATTAGTAGATTTTATAATTAAGTAAATGAATATTTGATATATTTTATTTTTAACTTTTATTATTAGTTAGACTGCATCAATTTATTGGTCTGCCAGGGTTTTTATTTTACTTTTTGTGTGTGTGTGCAAGAAAGCAGAGATGGTTGATCTCTTCCAGAATATTTTGTTGGCTTTTATTTTTTACTGGTTTAAGTGGAGTGCTCAGCCACTTACATGTTAACTTCACGAGCAGGCCATTCCATTTCATTAACTGGATGAACTGGAACCCCCATCACCGTAACTGATGGAATGCCAGTTTTAATAGAGGTTTATAAGATCAGTCAGTTTTTGAGGAACAGGGTTTATCAATATATTTGGTGGGCAACTTCTGAGAATAAAAGCCATCTGTTTAGGGATTAACCCTTTAGCATTTCAACTGGCTATACCCAATCCAAATATTCTACCTGTTTTAAGTTTAAATCAGCCAGATCCAGCCTTTAACACCTATTCTACAATGTGATTCTGAAAGTGAACAGTAGCATTGTTGAAATATTGAAGCTAAAAGATAATGCATCATCATCATCATCATCATCATCATTGTTTAACGTCTGCTTTGCATGCTAGCATGGGTTGGACGATTTGACTGAGGACTGGTGAACCAAATGGCTGCACCAGGCTCCAATCTGATTTGGTAGAGTTTCTATAGCTGGATGCCCTTCCTAATGCCAACCACTCCGAGAGTGTAATGGGTGCTTTTACGTGCACCCTCCACAATTATATTTATACATTAAAAACAAAAAATTCAAAAATTAATATAAAATTATCACCAGTTACCAAAACTCACTTTGAATTAATGAAAAAGTGAGAGAAGGGATAGAGTTAATTGAATCTAATATACTTTAACCCTTTAGCATTTAAACCGGTCATATCCAGCCAACATATTCTACCAGTTTTATGTTCAAACTGGCCAAATGCAGTCTCTTGCATTTACTTTACAAACTCATTCTAAAAGTAAGCAATCCAGGAGTGGCTGTGTGGTAGGTAGCTTGCTTACCAACCACATGGTTCCAGGTTCAGTCCCACTGCATGGCACCTTGGGCAAGTGTCTTCTACTATAGCCTCGGGCCGACCAAAGCCTTGTGAGTGGATTTGTTAGATGGAAACTGAAAGAAGCCTGTCATATATATGTATATATATATATATATATATGTATGTGTATATGTTTGTGTGTCTGTGTTTGTCACCCCCTCCCCCCCAACATCGCTTGACAACCGATGCTGGTGTGTTTACATCCCCGTAACTTAGCGGTTCGGCATAAGAGACTGATAGAATAAGTACTAGGCTTCCAAAGAATAAGTCCCAAGGTCGATTTGTCGACTAAAGGCGGTGCTCCAGCATGGCCCACAGTCAAATGACTGAAACAAGTAAAATAGTAAAAGAGTAGAGTAATCCCATAACTGAAATCTTAAAGCTACAAGATAATACACGACTAATTCAAAACAATGGCAATAAATAAGCAATACATTTGACATAGAAATCTGAATGCTAAAGGGTTAACAGAGGTTGACTAAGACTGGGCAGCTCTAAAGGAGCAGTGGTTACCAAAATAACAGTAGATGAGGCAGAATGAGAATAGAGTACAATATCTGTGGGCCAGAGGTTTGACAGCATTGGTGAGCAACGCATGCCAATAAAAGTCATCTATTTAGGGTCAAAATTTAATTTGTGGCATTAATACCAAAATAGCAAACGGTAAGTCCTCATAGAAGAATATGTGAAAATAAGGACCACAAATCAAACACACACACACACATGTGCATACATACACAAACAAACAAAAAAAATGCTATAAAATACTATAAAATTATTATCAGTCCCCCAAACTAACTCTAAATTCATGAAAAACAAAAGAAAAAGAAGTCGGTAAATATGAGCAAAAAAAATTGTTAATACAAACCCTAACTAAGAGTTAAAAAAATATAGAAAGCAAAGAAAAACTCCTGCTGCCACAAATAATTGATGGAGTCTTTAAAAAAGTCAAAGGAAATTAGTTTTCTACTAATTTACTTTATTGATTTGTCTTTAATTCAAAAATTTTACCCTTTTTTATTACATTCCATCTTCTTTCTTTCTTTCTTTCTTTCATTCTTTCTTTCTTTAAAAAAAATTACTGTTTATTCATTTTAAAACATTTCTTTATTTCAGTTTATTTACTACTACTACTGCTACTACTACTACTACTACTACTACTACTACTACTACTACTACTACTGCTGCTGCTGCTGTTGTTGTTGTTCTCATGACCACCACCACCACCACCACCAACATCACCGCTACCATTATCATCATTATTATTTTATTATTATTATTATTGTTATTATTATTATTAACTCTAAACTGTCCATTTCCTTTACTTCAACTCTCATTAAAACACACACACACACATAAAGAGCAGCAGTAAATTATGTTCCAAAGATACATCTTAATTCTGAGATAAGCTGAATCAGTTGAAGTGTTTTACCAGACAGCTTCAATGGCATTCAAGCCTTGGGGTGGTGTGTAAAATAGCCGGCGTGTGTGTGTGTGTGTGTGTGTGTGTGTGTGTGTGTGTGTGTGTGTGTGCATACGTATGTGTGTTTGTATATGTTTATATGAATGCATATGTGTGTGTGAAAAGAAGGGAGGTAAGCTGGATCATGTTCTATTTTAAGACATACAATGATTGGTAGTAAAAAAGAAAAATTATTGCTTAGCACTTGTTCTACCAGCTGTGCTTTTATTAATAGATCTGTCACTCTCTTGTCTTATAGAGACTAATAATGATGGTGACAGTCTGTCTATGTGTATCTTTTTTTTTATCTGTAACTTGTTTTAGGCTCTAAACTGTGGCCATGCTGGAGCACCACCTTGAAGAGTTTTAGCCAAATAAATTGAGCTCAGTACTTATTTTTAAGTCCAATAATTACTCTGTTGGTCATTTCTGTTGAACTGCTAAGTTATGGGGATGTAAACAAACCAACACTAGTTGTTAAGTGGTAGTGGGAGACAAACACAGAGGTACACACACACATATGTGTATACACACACACACACGCGTACCCCCCCCCCCCCCCAGATATATGTAGGAGAGTAATGTAGTTCGCTTGAAGCATTGTGTATTGTTTGTGAAATACAACGTGTTTTGAATGGCATCTTGAAATCTTCCTTTCGAGTGGGATTTGATTTTTGAAAAGAAGAAAAAGTCACTAGGGGCAAGACATGGGGAATATGGTTGCTGTTGGACCTGGGAAATGCTGTGCCTAGACAAAAACAATAACTAACTGTGCTGAATGGGAAGATGCATTGCCACTCATCAGACGCATGCAATTGTGGCCTTTTCTGACAAATAGTACCCCACAAAACATCACGGTAGTGCTCCTTGTTTACTGTTTGCCCTGGCGGAACATATTCATGATAAACAATTCCCTTGTACTTGAAGAAAATAGTCAACAGTGTCTTCACATTACTTTGACTCATTCTTGTTTTCTTCGATGTTGGAGAGGTTGGGATCTTCTACGGTGAAGACTGAGTCTTTGTTTCGGGGTCATAGCCATAGACCCCACGATTCATCACCTGTTATGATTGTTTTCAAAAAGTTTTCAGTGTTCTCGACACAATCAAGGAGATCTTGTGCAACTGAAACCCGAGTGTCTTTTTGGCTAGCTGAAAGCAGTTTTGGCACAAACTTGGCAGACACATGTCTTAAACCCAAATGTTCAGTGATAATGGACAGAACTGAACCGTAACTAATCTACACATCCTTTGATAACTCACAGATGGTGAGTTGACGATTTCCCCTCAGAACTGTATGCATATCTGCGATGTTTTTCTCAGTTCTGCTGGTTGTGGATCTCCCAGAACGTTCAGCCCTATCGACATTTTCTCAGCTTATACACTCCTCTTCATACACTTTCTGCAACTTTGCGTAGGCTTCTGAGCAGTTATTGCCAAGCTCTTGTCAAAATTTAATGCAGATTCTCTGCTCAACTTTCTCTGTCATGGACACTGTGACGATCACACACTACACACATTCCTTCCAAGCACTGCTGTAAACAGCAGAAGTGAGCTAGAATGTTAAAGCTTAGTGCACATGCACAGCAGAGTTCAAGGTCAATCTATGTAAAGCAGCTTTACTCTGTGTGCTTTAGCTTCATTACTATGGCAACAGTCTTGATACTTATTGATCAGACCACATACACACACACACACATATATATATATATATATATATATATATATTGACCCCCTTTGGTCATGAATGGCCATGGGATTGCACCTAGAAAGTTACCCTCTGAGGCACAAGTCCAGGTAAGGTTGTTTATGTAAGACCAGCTGTTGCCCATGCATACCAGCCTCCAGTCTCCATGCCACCAATGTTATCCAAGGGAAAGGAAAAGGCTGATACATCTTGGTACCAGTGATGCTGCAATTCATTTCTACAGCTGAGTGAATGGGAGTAATGTGAAGTAAAGTGTCTTGCTCAAGAACACAACACAAAGCCGGGTCCAGGAATCAAACTTACTAACTCATGATTGAGAGCCCAATGTTCTAACCGCTGAGCCATGTGCCTTCACACACACACATGCTGTAGTCTGTGAAAAAAAAAATGAATGCTATAGGGTCCAGTGCACTGGTTTGCCCAGGGGCCCATAATGTTGTTAACATGGCCCTGCACTAGAGTAGAGTGGTATGAAAGATCGATCAACACACACACACACCATAATTGTTTGATCTGATAGGAAATCACCGATCCAAGCAATGACAGACAGATGGAATCCATAGGCAGTCTGATCATTAAACATGTCCTATCATGGAAAAAAAAATAGATGGGAAAATATAAATAATAAAAATAACAATGAAACAACAGAATAAATGAGAAGAGATGTTATATAGTAAAGAAGTATGAAAGACAAAAATAAGACAGAAAAGACAATGGTTTGAAAAAATGAAATAAATTGTCATTTATTATTGTATATACTTGTACAGAAATTATTGCCTTTTTGTTTGCTATCGTACAAATTCAAATTCAAACGTGGGTCTCTGCCACTACTGAGAATTGCTTTAACTAAATTGAAGAACATTAATTGCATATGAATTAATCAGTTGGAAGAACTGATTAAAAATAGAAATAAAAATCTGAAAAAAGAATGGATAAAAATGGAAACAAACCCTTCCAAAGCAAACAATTTTACGCTTTGAAATAATTTAGATTGCAATATATATATAAACTTTGTTTTCTTCAATGTGTAAAAAATAATTAAATGAAAATAAGACTGAAAAGGAGAGGCATCTGCAGAAATAAGAAATTAATTAAAAAAAAAATAAAGAAGAGAATTAATGAAATAAAATTAAAAAAAAGAAAAAGAAATGAATAATCATTAACATAATGTTATTAACAATATGTTAACAAGTTGGAAAATATTTCATGACTATACATTACTGTCAGAATATCTACTGCAAAAATGATCGCCAAATGTATATGAAGTTCTTTGAAAATAGCCTAAATTGCATTTTCTTTTTTAAATTTATGTACTTTGGAATTTTGATTACGTAAGAATTTACTTAAGAAAATTAAAGGATTGAAATGTAAAACAAAAAACAAAATTGTGATAATATCTTGTTCATGGTTTAACAAAAACATATGTAGACTTATGCATGTCCATATGTATATCTATATTCATTACATCAATATATATATATATATATATATATATATATATATATATATATATATATATATATATGTATATGTATGTATGCATGCATACGCGGCTAAAGATAGCTTTAAACCATCCTTTATATCAACAATATATACTGATGTAATGACAGTTTGTGTATAAAGCTTGAAACACGTGTACCGCGATATCCTTTGTGTTCTGTTTTCAATTTACGTAAATATATATATATATATATATATATATTGCTGATACTCCAAAGCAAATTAAACCTTTTCAGTGGAAAGAAATATAAATAAAAAACAATCTTTATTCAAAAAAGCTAGCTTTTTTCCATGCCACAAAAAAAAAAAAGAAAAAAAAGAAGAAAAGAAAATAATTTGTATGATAATTAAAAGACAGTATCAGAAAGAATAAATCATATCATTATTAACAGTCCGTATTTGATATATTACACCCAAAACTTTCACAATATTTTCCATGTGTATGTGTGGGCATGTTTATGTTTATATATATATATATACATATAAATATATATATATATATATATATACACATATACATAAATGTGTGTGTGTGTGTGTATGTATGTATTTATATATGTATGCTTCAATAAAAGAAAGGCATTTAATATGTAGGTTAACATTAACGAGTCAGGAACAGCATCTCAGATTAGGAATTATTTAAGGGATTGGTGTCATAGATAACAGTAAGAATGTGAAACACAATGGAGGTGGCCAACACCAAAACATATATATATATATATGTGTATGTATATATATATATATACATGCACACACACACACACACACACACATTCAACAATCAACCAGACGAAACTAAAATACTGCAATGCATTTAATAGTGTGGCCACCACCATTGTTCATATTGATAATGATAATGTTGAAGGTGACAATAATTTCTCAAAATAGCATACAGCCACACCAATTTTTTGATAGGAGTGCATGCAGTCAATTAAATTTATCAATACTTGACTGGTGCTTATTTTATTAACCCTGGTGGGGGGATGAAATGCAAAGTGAACTGTTGTGGGATTTGAACTTAGAAAATTTATAAAAATATCCTAAATAAATACTGCAAAGGCATTTAGTGTGACATTGTATTGTACCTGTCACTCCACCACCACCAATACCATCACCACAATAATAATAATAATAATGCTTTCAAATTTTATTACAAGGCCAGCAATTTTGGAGAGGGATAAGTTGATTACTTTGACCCCAAAAAGATGAAAGACAGAAATGTAAAGACTGATGAAATGCCACTAAGCATTTTATGCGGCATGCTAACAATTTTGTTAACTCACCACTTTAATAATAATAATAATAATAATGATAATAATAATCCTTTCTACTAATGGTACAAAGCCTGAAATTTTTTGGGAGGGGGTCTAGTTAATTACATTGATCCCAGTGTTTCGCTGGTACTTAATTTATTGACTCCGAAAGGATGAAAGGCAAAATCGACCTTGGCGGTATTTGAACTCAAAATGTAAAGATTGACGAAATCCTGCTAAGCATTTTGTGTGGTATGCTAACAATTTTGCTAACCCACCACTTTGATAATGACAATAATAATGGTTTCAAATTTTGGCACAAGGCCAGCAATATAAGGGAAGGATCCGAGTGCTCAACTGGTACTTATTTTATCCACCCCGAAAGGAAGAAAGGTAAAGTCAACTTTGGTTGAATTTGAACTCAGAACAAGAAGCTGGTACAAATGAAGCTAAGCATTTTTCTCCAGCATGCTAATAATTAAGCCAGCTTGCTGTCTTTAACAAAAATTTCTAATTATGCAATAATTCTTTCTTTCTACTAGAGGCACAAGTGCTCAAATTTTGGGGGAGGGAGTCAATTACATTGATCCCAATGATTAATTGGTACTTATTCTATTCTCTTCTACTCTAGGCACAAGGCCTGAAATTTTTAGGAAGGGAGCCAGTCGATTAGATCGACTGCAGTATGCAACTGGTATTTAATTTATCGACCCCCCCCCCCCCAAAAGGATGAAAGGCAAAGTTGACTTCAGTGGCATTTGATCTCCAAATGTAAAGAGCTGGAAGAAATGTGGCTGAACATTTTGTCCAGTGTGGTAACGATTCTGCAGGCTCGTCACCTTTAATTTCTAATTTAAGCACAAGGTCAGCAATTTTGCAGGGAGGGTGGTAGTTGATGCCATCAACCTCAGAGAGATTTGAACTCAGAACCTAAAGAGCTGGAAGAAATATTACAGGATGTTTTGTCCATTGCTCTTATGATTCTGCTTAACATACGTGCAAGTCCACAAATTTTCTGGGAGTGAATAGGAAAGAAAATCTCATACAACCTTCGCCTGTTGCTGTATCTTATAAGATGAAAGACAAAACTGAGTTCAATAAGATTGAAATTACCTTTCACCTAAATAAAAAAAAAACCCCTACAAAACAAACTAATATTAATAATAAATTGACGTTTTTATTTCTTAATTAGATGTGATTATCTGGAGAAAGTAAAGTATTTGATTGATGGGAAAATATACTGTAGTGTTTGCATCAATGTAATACTAAAAACTTGGGAATGTAATGCCATTCAGTTCAGCTGTTGGGTTTGCCAATATCAATGCAACACTCCACAACAGATGTGTTCAAAGAACGCTTTGAGCAGGTTGTCTCAATGGTATTTTTTTTTTTTTGAGACAAAAACATCTTGTTATCCTATTGAAAAGATTACCTTACTTATCTTATTGAATGACAAAATTAACTAAAGAGTTTCTTATACTTCATCATCGCCATCGTCATCATCATCATCATCATTATCATTTTAAGCATCATCACTGTTATTTTTAGGCTTGTTTATCATTTCTGATACTATTTAAATGTAAGGACTATAGCAATCTCAGTAGGGTTTCATAACACAGAAAAAAAGAAAAAAAAGAAAAAAAGGGAAGTTCACAAGCACTTTAAAGGTTAAAAAAAAAACAGTCTAAAAATTAAATTCAATACAAAACAATGTTTCTTTTTCCATTTTAAATCGTTTCAAAATGAAAAGCTATCGTTTAAAAATTCTATAAGATATATATATATATATATATATGTATATGCTTTTTTATAGTTTGTTTTTGATTTCATATAGAAAGAGCATTTAATGTTAAACTTGCTCATATATATTCACATGACAATCTATCAGTCCAGTTTGTCATGAAAAAAAAAAAAGGTTAACAATAGTCTTAAGCTAGTCTATGACACAATGTAAGATCAGCCCTCATAAAGCAGTTATAAGGAAATGTTAGGCTGAAGAATTCTTATCTAAATAAATAAATAAAATTTGTTTTATCAACTGAAAACAAAAACCGAAAACATGTTGCTCAATATTAACAATACTCTTATTCCTAAAATAACAAGTATACATTTAGCCATGCTGCAATGCTAATCTAGAACAGTGCTTCCAAACCTTTTAAAATTGGTGACATACTTTTAAATTCACTAAAAATGTACCATAAATATCTGCTTTTTTCTCTTTTTTCTTTTGTTGCTTAAAATAAAAATTGCACACAATATAGCCATTGAATAAAACATATTTGGGCTCACATGTGAGAGTAGGCATTTGTGGATAAAATAGTTGAATAAATGCTTAATTTTAATTGCAAATATTTAACCCTTCAGCATTTAAACTGGCCATATCCAGCCCAAATATGATACCTGTTTTATGTTCAAACTGGCCAGATCTGGCCTCTCATACCTTCTGTACAATGTCATTCTAAAAATAACAATCACATCACTGGAATATCATGGTTACAAGATAATGCATGATTAATTCAAAAACCATTCAAATAAACATTACACTTGACAGAGTAATCCGGATGCTAAAGGGTTAAAAAAAATCAGAAATGAAATATTCTGTCAGGTGATTTTGCAACACACCTGTGTAATTTCATATTGGACTTATAAAATTTTGTGACACACATGAAATATTGGAAAGCACTGATCTAGAATGTAAGACTAATGGTTAAAGTAAGCAATATGATTAACAATATTTGATTTTAAAAATATCTACCCAGGATTAAAACTACAATCTTACTTCTTTCTATCTACAAAACAACTGACTTGGTCTATGTTAATCCGTGGTTCATCACTAATCTACAATAAAAAGTCTCACACTCATACAAAAAAAAAAAAAAAATGTAGAAAGCAGTAGATTAACACAGCATTTAATTTTTATATTTTTTTCATTAAAAAAATTCTAAGATTAAGCTGTGACCATTCTTTTTCTTTTTATTTTTTTTAAGTTGCAGTGTAAGAAAATAACTTTTGGTAACAATTGACACTGGACGAAAATACTAAAGTATCAATGTTTAGTGAGGAGTTTCAATCATGATCAAACATCAGCTGATCAAGTGTGGTTATCAAAGTTTGATTGCAAAATAAAAAACAAAAATAAACAAAAGAAAGGTCTAACTTAATTTTTCTTTTTTTTAAAGACACCAAAATGTGTCAATATTGGTTTGTTACAGAGGCACCAGGCCACAGATATAAATAGGTATAATGAGGAATGGATGTAGAATTGTGACATTCATGTCTTTTTCAAGAGTATTAGAAATTAACTTCAACTGAAAATTGAAGCCAAGTTATGGATTTAGCTCAGAGGGAATGTACTTCTTATTCTATACCACTTACCACATAAGTATCAATATGGAATATTGTGTACTTTCTTTTCCAATATACATCTCTTTCTTTCTTTGTTTTTTGTTTTTTTCGCTTTTGGTAATAGATGTAAAAAATAAGGAAGTTCCAATATGTATGCACCGTATAAGTACCCTTCAGATTTCATTTAAACTTGTTAGGAAGTTCCAATCAATAGTTCTCTATGAATTGATCTATTGGCTGAACGCACACGCAAAAATATGTATACATATATTTAAATACACATACATATACACACATATTAACCCTTTTGATATCAACCTGGCCAAATCAGCTCTAGGTTCTATGATACAAACTCATTGTTTTAAAGTGATCTAAATTAAAACCTTCCCATTAAAGTTTCATTGTTTCAAACATCAGTTTAATAATGAAAAACGTTTTACTATATTGTTTTGAAACCAACAGAAAGAAAACAGTGTATATCAACAGAAATACAGTAACAAAAGGGTTAAATACACAGGAATATTCCTGGGAAAAGCACACACATCTCTATGTGTATGTATGTGTGTTTGTATGTGTGTGTGTATGTATAAATATATTCATCTACCAAGTGTAAACTATTACTTCGGTAATTGGTACATTTTACATATTGGTTGGTACTGGAAGT
>NC_142934.1:15579082-15596582 GCF_046866305.1 Octopus bimaculoides | reverse complement strand
ATGTTACCCAAACATACTCTTGTGTATGTGGATCATCATCATAATTTTAATGCCTACTTTTCTATGCTTGCATGGGTCAGACAACAGTATGTTAGTACAACACATATCTTTATATAATTATTGTTTTATGATCATTGTTTATGCATCAGGCTTTTACATGCTGGAATGGATCGGACAAGACTTCTTGCTGCAGTCCTCCACGGTTGGATGTCCTACCTGATGCTATTCTTTATTTGTTTCCAAGTAAGGTATTTTATTTCACATTTTTGCACA
The DNA here is from genome assembly GCF_046866305.1 of Octopus bimaculoides. Taxonomy (NCBI): domain Eukaryota; kingdom Metazoa; phylum Mollusca; class Cephalopoda; order Octopoda; family Octopodidae; genus Octopus; species Octopus bimaculoides. The sequence continues at coordinate 15,596,309 of NC_142934.1, read as the reverse complement.
TCAAACTGCTGGGTTACTGAGGGCTTCTTATGCTTATGTGAGACATAATCAATATTAACATGATCCATGGAGTATCGAAGTGAAGATATGCAGAGACAAGTGACACATGCATATTATGCATAGGCATACATACACATATTTATATACATAATACAGGCACCTACACAATTTACATTTCCTGAATTCTTGCACTCACAATGCATTGGTCTACCTAGGACTATAAGTGGAATTGAAACCCGAAACACATGGTGGTGAAATGAATTTATTAACCACGCAACCATGCCTTTACATACATGTGGATGTGTGTATATGCCTGCCTACATACGTACATATATATATATATGTATATATGGATGGATGGATGGATGTGTGTGTATGTATAAATTAGTTGGTATTAGAAAGGGAATCCAGTTTTGGAAACCACGTCAAAAACAGAATGGTCATATGAGATGTGGTCCCTCAACCGTCTAGAAGGGTAGTAAACAGGATCTGGTACAAAACATGGCAACTTATCCAGCACTTACCAGCAAGGAAAAGGGGCATAGAACTAGGATAAAGAGAGTATATATACACATACAAACACAAACATAACCACATCTAAATATAAGTATTCAAACACATATACAGATACACACACACACACATATAGAACATCATGACTATGAAGTGAATTTCTTAACCACTTGGCTATTTCTGTGCCACCATAAATATATATACATACATATATATATATATATAGGTTAAAAAAAGATTAGAGATCTATACAAATCAAATTTATATCTATATATATGCATGTATGTGTATATCTATATATATCACATGTACACATATATATGTATACACACACATATATGTATATACACACATGAAAAATGTAAAAAGAAAATCTGTTAAAATTTTGTATATAATAAAAATATAAGTGTGTGTGTGAGTGTATTTATAGACATATAGGTAGATTTTGTCTGGGCAAGGTCATTGACAAGCAGTAAGATGAGTTGAAAGCAAGATCAAAGATTGCAATGGAGTGAGGGGGGGGGGGGGTAGGGGGAATATATTCAAGGAAATTAAAACTGCAAAATATATGGAGAAACAAAAACAAATAGAAAAAAAAAATCAAACCAAAGAAAATATACAACAAACAAAAACAAATGATAAAAGACATTTGTTTATGTTTAAAACTGGTTAAATCTTTCTAAAATTATGTTACTGCTGTCAGACACTAAAGTTTCAATGTGTGTGTATGTGTGTGTGTGTGTGTGTGTGTGTGTGCATGTATGTGTGTGTGTGTGCATGCACACATTTGTGTGTATGTCTTTGTTCACAGATTTTTTTAAAAATTTCATTTTTGTGTTTGTTTTATGCCTTTCGTTAGAGATATAATTACAATGAAATATTGCAGTTACGAAAAAACATATATATACACATGTACACACACACACACACATATATATATATCTGTATATTTACACATACAATACTCATATGTATAGATACTTATCTATACATATACATACATGCATGTATATATATTTATATATATATATCTAACATTTGGTAAGTGCCACATTTGCCAATTTATAAAATGCATCTTTTGGTTTTTGAGTATTTGCTTGAATAACTGAAGTTGAAACAGTGTCTAAGATGCCCTTTTTCTCTTCAGAAATACTTTGTACAAAGATGGATCATCTTATATTCCGGTAAAAGCTGTATATTGTTTCAAAACTCACAAAAATGCCTTGTTCCCACAGAAATCGTGAAAAAAACATTTGGAAAACTCCATAGACTTTATATTTGAACCTTGATTAAAAAAATGTTTTAATATAAATAAGATAATTTTTTTCTTTTCTCAACAAAGATATGCAATTAATCTTCTTGATTCCAATATATTAATTATTCTTGCTCTTTTTCATTATCATTGGAGGATTGAAGAATGTAATTCTGCAATTTTTACTGTATATCTCACACCAATTTTTTCTTTTTCTTGTCATATGTATTTCTATTTTTATAAATGAACGAAAGCTTTTCTGGGGTCACAAATGAAGGAATACAATGTCTTTGTTTTAAATGAGACAAAATAACAAGTGTACCCTTTTTATAAGAAAAAGGGCTTTTTAAAAAATGATAAAGGATGAGATATTGTCAATTGGTAGAGATTTGTTTCATGTACATAACTATTTATAGACACATACATGAAAGCAAACACACACACACGCACATATATATATATACTTACATATATATACATGTATACTTATAAACGTACACATGCACACAAATATAAATGTGTGTGTATATATATATATATATATGAACCCACACATTTACAGATTCAAACAAATGTACAGAAATTCATCAGCTGAAATTGTTAACATGTACATATTTATGGCATATACATACACGCATATATAATAGACATATAAAAGCATATTTACCACTGAATAAATTGCTACATGGATAGTCAAATGTGTATATGTATATACATATATACACACACACACACACACACATACACCAAAAGATATACTGAAGATTTTTCAATATGGCAGGAGGGAAGTAGTTCATTTTAGTTGAATATATGAAACTATTCAATAGTAGTAGTAATAATTTTTATTGATAATAATAATAATAATGATAATGAAATCTCTGGGATGTATCAATCCACAGAGAGAGAGATCAAGGCAAAAATGCCAGATATTGTTGTCAAAGAGTTAGAGGAAAGACATGCTTTCTAAATGAAGTTTTAGTCCCAACAGAGAATGTATTTCTAAAAGAAATTGATAAATTATCCAAATTCAAAGATCTGGAAATAGAGATAGCCAGAATGTGGGAACTGAGAACAGAAACAATCTCTATGATAATGGGAGTCTTTGGAATGATTTTAAAAGAGATGTAAGGCAAATACTTAACCAAAACCCGAGGACTGACAAATATGTATAATAGACAAAAAATAGAAAACTAAAACAAAACACTGCATGTGCACTTGGTGCATGGAGCTGCACTTAATACAGTGAGAAAGCACACAACAAGAAAAAGCTACCAAAATAAATAAACGATAATTGTTTCAGATTTTGGCACAAGACCAACGACTTTAGCGGGTGGAATTAATTGAGTACATCAACCCCAGTACTTGACTGGTACTTTATTTTATTGATCCTGGAAGGATGAAAGGCTAAGTTGAACTCTGCAGAAATTGAACCCAGATTGTAAAGGGTTGGATTGAATGCCACAAAGTGCTTTTTCTGATACTCTAAAGATTCTGCTAGCTCCTTGCTTAATAATAATAATAATAATAATCATAATAATAATCATAATAATAATAATAATAATAATAATAATAATAATAATGATAAAATAATCTTCATACATGTAATAAGAACCTAATAGAATAGAGTGACACAACTCACGCAACATATACTTTACAAGATTAATTCAATAAAATAACACAGCTTACACTACACACACCAGACACAACAAAACAAACACCAACATAACACAAAAAACAACAGGCCAAACCGCCATAGCAAAATAGATTGATGCAGTTCATTAACAAGGAGTCGATACTCCTCCAGCTCTTACAAAAATAGGAACATACAATGCTGTGCACACCGCAGAACACAGAGGCGGGCACCAGGCACTACAATAGAGACTTGCATGAAACTATCAAAATAACGGTTTCAAATTTTGGTAGGTCAGCAATTTTAGGGAAGAGGGTTAGATGATTACATCGACCCCCAGTGCATAACTGGTACTTATTTTATCCTTCCTGAAAAGATGAAAGGCATAGTCAACCGTGGTGTTGAATTAGAGAACATAAAGAGCAGGAAGAAAAGCCATTATGCATCTTTTATTTCATGCAGTAACAAGCCTGTCAGCTTGCCACTTTAGCAATAATGATAATAATAATAATAATAATAATAATAATAATAATGACAGCAATAATATAAGAATGAATCAAAGAATTGTTTGGCAGAAACTTCTTGTCATAACATTCTTCAAAGATAATGTTAAAAAAATTAAATAGACAAAGGTAATGAAGTCCAGCATAGACTTAGCTATGATGGTTAAAAATGAAATGAAAGAAGTAAAATAATGCTCCACTTCCGTCTGTCTGCCATTATCGTTTGCAGACAGGCACTGAGTTCTATCTACCTCTGTTCCATCCAACTCTTCTGGAGATTAACACTGAAACTCGCTTACCATCATGACTGGACTGGACTGGACTGTGGTCTTCATTGAAACAATTGACAAATATCATGTTGAGATACATGTACACCTTTATTGATCAAGTTTATAACCTGATTATTTGACACATTATCTCGTTCACTTCAAGACCCCAATTAAAAAGTGGGAGAAGTAGATTGCTTCTATTTAAAAAATTATGTCCAAAACGAAAAGCTAAAAGATGCTATATTTCCACACTTTAGTAACTTATATATATATATATATATATATATGTTGTTAATTTTTTTCCCTTGTTTTTATCTTGCTTTGCATACAGTGCATGTATAAATGCATAATTTTAACTTCAGTCAACATTCACATGATACGTAATTACAATATATATATAAATATATATATATATATATATATATATATATATATATATATATACATACATATGTATGGGTGCAGTTGCTCTGATAGCATTAAAAAATAATGAGGTGGGGTGAAAACAAATTAAATTATAATACTGAAAATGCTGTTAGCTGCTCAGAGTTCCTGATATTCATCTTTTGTCTAAAATAGCGAGAAACATCTTTGTTTTTCTTTTTAAAAAAAATAAAAAAATGTGATTAACAGCAATTAAACAAATCAAGGCTCAGGATATATGTAGGAGGGGAAGGGAGACATTGTCAGTAATATGATTATATTTGTTTTAAGACAATTCATTGCAGGAAGTAAAAAAAAGGAAAAGTTATTGAGACCAGATGAGTGTAACTGAAATTCGAATCCAATAAAGAAAAATAATTTTCATCTACTTAAGATCACTTAACCCTTTCGCATTTAAACTGACCATATCTGGCCCAAATATTCTACCTTGTTTCATGTTCAAACTGGCCAAATTTGGCCTCTCACGCATACCCTACAATGTCATTCTGAAAATAAACAATCACGCCATTAAAATTTTGAAGCTATGAGATAATGCATGATTATTTGAAAACAATGTGTATAAATAAGCATTATATTTGACAGAGTAATTTTGAATGCTGAAGGGTTAAATTAGAATGTTGATGGACAATAATAATTTGTGATTAACTCTTTCAGATGCTTAAAACATCCTTCCAAAATATTTGCAAAGATATACAGGAAAAATTTTCATGTTTAAATCAATGTCCCCAACTAAATGAAAAATATTTTGCATCTCCAAATTTTGTAATTTGTCATGGCTCCCAGCAAGTGAATTGTCATAATATACAACATAGTGCAAGAGCTGGAGGGAGAGTAAATTGTCATGACTATCACTATTAGCATCAGGTGGATATTTGTAGCAACAATAGTGAAAATTCAAGCACTGATTTATTACAGAAACAACCCAAAATTTCTGTCGGCAATCTTTCCTACTTCTGACATGAGGTAGTACTGTAAATAGCTGTGACCCCTGCGGGTCGTTACCTATTACATACAACTACAACATCATGTAATAAAGACACAACAAAACGATTAGCGTTTTTGTTGTTCCTCCCCACCTATCCAATACAAATGTATAAAGGACAGAGCGACTGCTTCCACAGACACGTATATATATATATATATATATATATATATATATATATATATATATACACACACATACATATATATATATATATATATATATATATATATATATATATATATATTTATTCTTATGCATACAAACTCACTTCCGTTTTGTAACTCCGGCTGTACTTTCATATACTTGATCACAGACGTACCAAGTGATATAGAAGATATTTAATTTGCAATCAGGAAGTTGGAACCATAGTAAACGCAGAACATCCAGGGACATGTAAGTAGGCTTATATGTGAATGTAAGAGGTACCCATGGCTACATATAAATCCACTGGAACATTGTACATGCACACACGCATGCATACACACACTCACACACATACACACACGTTATTATACTTTGCAGTGTACATCACAGCACATTCATACAATATCCATATTCAGAATTTCCAGGTCTTGCAGACGCTGTGGATGTCTTAAATGAAGGAATTCTAGAATATTGTTTTTTAATCCCTGGTTGTATGGGTTGTAGAAATTACCCTTGCCATCTTTGAGGTAATAACACCGCCGGTAGTTTATTCTTTCGTTGGTGGTTAGGTTCATAGCAGCATGGATTATCTGAAGGAAAGTTACGGAAAAGGAAGAAAATATGAAATGAAATTAAAGAAATATACAAAAAGTTTTGCATAAATTCATTTAAAGAGGATATTTGTGCATGTAGATGTGAATATATATGTGTAGATATGTAGGTATATATCTATATATATATATATATATATATATATATATACACCTATATAAAATAATAATAAATAATATATATATATATAAGCTCGAAATGAGGAGTAGATAGACAGCCAACAACTGATGAAGGGTCTTTTCTCTGTGTTTACCTGTCCTGTTTTCAATTTTTCTTTTTCTGGTTGTTTACATATTTCATGTTGTTTGCACCATTGGTGACGTCCTGTACCTATATAAGCATATATATATATATATATATATATATATATATATATATATATATATATATATATATATATATATATATATATGCTTATATATATATATATATATATATATATATATATATATATATATATATATATATATATGGCTGTGTGGTAAGAAGCTTGATTCTCAGTCACACTGTTTCAGGTTCAATCCCAATTGTAGCATTTTGGGCAAGTGTTTTCTACTGTAGCCCCAGGTCAAAACCTTGTGAATTGATTCGGAAATTGAAAGCTGCCTGTACACCCATTATATATATATATGTATGAATGTTTGGGTATGTGAAATTATCACTCAATCTACAAATAGGCAAGGATTGCCAACAAGAGGGGCATCCAGCCATAGAAAATGTATCTCAATGAATTCCATCTGACTCATGTTAGCATGGAAAAATGGACATTAAAATGATATCATCATCATCATCTTGTCTACTTTTCCATGCTTGCATAGGTTGAACGGAGTTTATTGTGTCAAATTTCCTTCAACTGGATGCCTTCCCTGTCATCAACCCCTACCTGTTTCCAAGCAACGTGATATTTACTCATGGCCAGACATGCTTATGCAGAATACCGGAAAGAAATGACACTGCTTGTATGACAGTGACACTCATTTACAAGTATGATATGAAGTATGTGTGTGTGTGTGTGTATGTACACATACACACACACACCAGCGAATGGTTTTTGCACTATTTGTATATAGTCACAGACTGGTAGTTCAGTTCACATCCAATTCAGTTCGGGTTTGTGATGATGATAAACTACAAAAATGACAAAACATCTATGTCTATCACCCCTGAATGGGATTACTGGCTGCTATTTCTAGCAATGATTGTACTTCGTGTACATCAACTTTGTATATTCATAATTCTACCTTTTATGGTGCTTTATTCTTGCTGGATAGTAATATTATTTTTAATAATTATTTATATTTCTTGTATATGTATATACATACATATATATATATATATATATATATATATATATATATATAAATGCCTGTGTTAGAATGGGGGTAGCTGATGAAGGAAAATGTTCTCTATGTGGCCTGTGTGTGTTCTGTACTCTGGTTATTATTATTTTTTTGTCTACGTTTTGTTTGCAATGTCCTGTACCCAGATATGCACCTATATATACAGGTAGACGTAGGTATGCACATACCTGTACATATATATGCACATACTCATTTATTATTTGTTTTACACACACATATACAGAGAGAGAGAGAGAGAGAGAGAGAGAAAGAGAGAGAGAGAGAAAGAGAGGGAGAGAGAGGGAGGGAAAGAGAGAGAGAGAGAGAGAGGGGGAGGGCGAGGGGGAGGGAGAGAGGGAGAGAGAAAGAGAAAGAGAGAGAGAGAGAGAGAGAGAGAGAGAGAGTGAGAGAAAATGATATGTGAAGTACTTACTGTCATGACAGGGATGACTCCAGCAACAAATGTAAAGATACCAGATTGACAGAAGCCAATGACAACAAGCCAATTCCACTCATGATATTTAAGCATGTAGTAGCACAAGTAATCAGTTATGGCACACATCAGTGCAATGGAACTGGCAAAACCAAAAAACCAAACCCTGAAATTACAAGACAGACCAAAGAATCAGTGAAAGAGCAGAGGGTATGTGTTTGTTTGTCTTAAGCAGTTTTTCTTTCAATATTGACATCCTTTGATCAAGCCGAAAGCCTATTTTTCCGAAAGTTGGGAACGGGTAGGATGTGATGTGGAGATGTCTCATGTGGCCAAAAAAAAAGCTTTTAAATGATTGGTTGTTGTTCTTTAGCCCCAGATCAACTTTGAGTGAGCAGAGCTATAATCAAAGAGGTTCCAGTCAGGACATCTTGTCTCTCTTTTTCCTATATACACAGCACCCAGCATTAGATTACCAAATGAATCATTCATTTTCTTTTTAAGACAGCAGAGTGAAGATTTGAGAAAGATTTGGCTGCTATATCTATTGGGATAAGTGACTGCATAGGACTCCCTCATTGGTTTGGTATTTTACTCCTATGTTATTATTATAAACAGATATAAGATAAATCTCCCTCTGGAGAGTTCAATGGATGATCAAACATTATTTTGTTAAGGTTATTTCTACAGATATTCAATAGAGATTATAACCAGAACTGATTTTTGTTACTACATTTTATATACAAGACATCAGATGTAAAGAATGAGATCAGAGCTAAAGTGGAGCAAAAAGAAAAAAAAAAAACTACTAAAATAAGAACAAGAACAACAGCAACAACAACAAAACCACTGAATGGAGACTGAAAAAAAAATAAGAACAGCATTGAGACAATTCTTGAGGAGCAGTTACCTGTTCGTGTAACCCACACAGTTGTAAATGTATGGACAATGGTGATCAAATTCTCGGACACAGCGGTTACAAATTCTACAGTGTTTTGCACGCATTGGTTTGACAATTTGACATGTGTGACACAGACGGCTCAATGGGTTGCTCCCCTGCTTCCACTCATCAAAATGTGCAACCTGGAAAGAAAGAAAGAAATTGGTAAACAACGTTTTTGCTTAGAAAATGAATCTTCCGAAAAATTAAATAAATAATTTAAAAGAATAAAATATAAAAAAATTAAAGGGTTTGTATACAATATTTTTATATGATTTTGTCCATCCCCATACGTTTGTAACTCCTATGTCTACATTTCTTTCTTTTCTTTTCTATTTAACTTATAACAAAATATTATTATTAGACTTTGTGCTTGATTGTTAAAACTTTCGAAGAAGTTTTGGACTATTAACGAGTTTTACTGGATGAAAATTATTTTTTCAATTTTACAAACAGGAAGCGCTAGCATATCAACATGTCTACCTTGTTACCTGAGGTAGACTGAAGGCCTATCTTAATTCTTTTCTGAAATTTTGTTGTTTGCAATTGTTTTCAACATGGCTTCTTTTACTAGCGGAACAGTAAGAGTTAGTTACAAGAAAGGGAGTAACACTCAAATATGCCTCTCTGAAAGAAAATGGTAATTTAATCTTCATACTTACAAAAATCAATTCAAAAAAAAAGATAAGCAAAATTAAAAAAAAAAAAAAAGATTAGCAGGAAAAAACTATAATAAAACAAACACATTTTCAAGTATAAGCAGTCAGAATTTAATATCCAAAAACACAAATTTGCATCATATTATCTGAGGTTAACAATACACCCATGCATACTTGTTAAACAAAGGAAATAGCATAAAAGACAGCAGTTTTAACATTGTTCAAGCCACCATTGACAGGCAGATCTTAACCATGAACTACTTAGTCTAGATAAAAATTGTTTGGCAAAGTTTGTAACTAAAACAGAAGTCACGTTGCCAGATCTTTTCATTCAAAAGCGCAAAAGGAGGAACTGGCCTCCAAGAGATATTCATCACTAAAAGAAAGTAAATTTCCTTATGTTCAAAAGAACAGTTAGAAGTAGTCTTAGACAATGTGTAGGGAAATACCCTTTCACAAGGTTCTTAGTTTTTAACATTGAAGGTGGGACAAAGAAATTGGAGAGCCACACAATTCCTTTGTTGCTGTTGTACTTGGGCCAACAAAGCACAAGGCTCTCATTCAAAGAGATTGATTCTTGGTTTGCCATCACCTTTGTGACAAAATACATACAGGTGGTGAATACTGAAGTCTTCTTATTACCACTCAGCCACACCTGCACCTATTGTTGAAAAATTGTAAACGACACTGAAGCTACCTATGTGAGCGATGATAGCAGTAGAACTCTTTTGCATATTTGCCCTATTTTCAACAATGGTTGGTTGTTCTTAAGCATGCTGTGTATCATTGTGTCATCCAAGCTCACCATTGAGAAATAAAAGAGAGTAACACAATGAGGTTTGATGGTAAGATAAATATAAGATCCTCGTTGGTGATGCATTTTCTTGGATGATTTATTAACTATAATAAGCACAGGCATGGTTACATGGTTAAGGGGTTTGTTTCCCAGCCACATGGTTTTTGGTTTTGGTACCAAGGGCTAGAATCTTCTATTATAGTGCTGGACTAACCAAAACCTTGTGAATGGATTTGGTAATCAGAAACCGAAAGGAACCTGCTCTATGGTGTATATGTATGTGTGTGTTTGTGTGTGTGTGTGTGTGTGTGTCCTTGTTTTGGCACTGCATGATAGTTATGAGTGACACTGTCAGACAAACAGTGTCATTTATTTCCAATAGTTTGCAAAAACATCGTTTGGCCACGAGAAATACTACCTTGCTTGGAAACAAGTGAGGGTTGGCAACAAGAAGGGCATCTGGCCATAAAAAAATTTGCCTTAATAAACTCTGACCAACCCATGAAAACATTGAAAGGTGGACATTAAAATGGTGATGATGATGATGATAATGACGTCTATTTTCTAGGTTAGGGAGGACTTCATTACTTGTAGGAAAATTGTACCTGATATCAGGGGCACCATCTGAAGTGCAGTTCATATTTATAGGGAACTGTATTTTCCCTGACTGCATGTGCCTGTTTTTACAATTCTCCCAAATACATATTTGCATAGAGTTAAATGCACGGGGTGTGAAAAACCAAAATTCCTTGTATTGTGTTTGTTACATTAGATGAACATTCTAAATTTTGAGGTTCTTCTATTCTGTAATGTAAAAGCTTCATTAGCTTCAATAATGTAAAGTTGACTGTATACTGGGTAATAATTTTCCATGAACAGAGAAGGAAGATGACATGTCTATCTGTGGATTTTAAAACAATAAAGTTTTTTTTTCTTGCGGTGAAACAACTTTTACACCAAATGGAACACAAGAAACTGCACAGTAATAATTCTAGATATTTTCCTGAAATCATTAAGTTTCTCATCAAAAAGTAGTTTTCGCTCATCAGGATAAAACTGCAGAGGAGGGAATGTACTTTAATGTTATGGCAATTGTTTAGAAGTTCATTTCTGAATCACAAAGAGCAACAATGAAGAGAAAGGTGCTGTCCATTTCTCTGATGTTGTATGGTTCAACTGCAAGTTGTTAATTCTGTTGTGGTATGATAGAAGTTCCAAATAATCTCTGATAATGCCTTTTCTCTTTGAACACTTCTTAAATTAAGCAACCATTCTTTGTATTTTCTCATCATATTCAATTCCTTTCTTCCAGTTATTCCTTATATTCTGCTTGCTGTTCTGTGTTCCCATTATTTCATTGAATTTCTCTCCCCAATCTGTCTCTCTCTCTCTCTCTCTCTCTCTCTCTGTCTCTGTCTCTCTTGTTCATGATATGTATAATCAGCTGGCTGTTCAGTGCCCATGTTTTCTCTATATCTGTTGATTTTTCTCTTTGATACCCTAAGTAGCTAGCATTTTCACACTTGGCCATATTGGTTCTTCATATTCATTGATTTTCATCTTATCATTTCTCTTATTTTCTATCTTTAGCCTTTTCTCACCTTTTGCTTATATTCTCCAATTCTTTTTCCTGTTGCTTCACATCTTCAGTTTTGTTTCCTAGTGGATGTTGTTGTTTAATTCTTTTGATACCAACCCATCAGAAATCAAGTTTTATGATACAAACTCCTTGCTTTAGGTTTCATGTTTATTTATGTTCCAAACACCAGTTTAACAACGACAAAGTTATTTTATTGAAATTCTTCATTATTTTCAAAATAAATTGAAACAAAGGCAGCATATTTCAATAGAGTTATGCCAGCAAAAGAGTTAAATGTCAATAAAATGAGAATAAAATTTGTAGTGCAAAAATTTGCAAACATGTGAAAGATTACAATAATTCTTCAGCTATCACGGATGTTACGTTCCAAAACCCCCCATAATAGGTGAAAATCCGCAAAGTAGAAACAGTACTGTATTACTCTTTTACTTGTTTCAGTCATTGAATCAACAATTTTTGATTCCCTTTCAAGTGTAACATACGAACACAAAACTGTGACAAGCAGTGCAATATCATAAGATTGTCCTCCATTTGTCATTATCATTTTCTTGTAAAATATCATAAACCTAACTAATATAATTTGATAGTGCAAGATAAAATTTAAAACAGAAAATTGTATTTGCTAAATATCACTAGAAGAGAAAACTTAGAGAAGGAGAAGAAGAAGAAGGAGGAGGAGGAGAAGAAGAAAAAGAAGAAGAAGAAGGAGGAGAAGAAGAACAACAACAACAGTAAATGGCATGTTCAATGAAAGGTCAACAAATAAAAAAAAATTGATCTCTTTTGCCCAACCCCACTCATTTTTTCCTTTTTTCATAATGTAAATAATTGGGCTAAATCTGCTGGTTCCATTTTTAGACATAGATTAAGGTTTGGAATAATTTATATACGGTCGTAAGTGAGAGAAAGTGGAAGAGAAGGAGAAAAAAATGAGAGAAAGAGAGAGAGAGAGAGAGAGAGAGAGAGAGAGAGAGAGAGAGAGTGTGTGTGTGTGTGTGAGGATTTGAAGGCTATGTTTAATCACAGACTTAAGTACCGTTAACCCATCATAATGCTAAACTCCAGCAGAAAAAGAATCTCACAGTCTATCGGCCTTTAGCTTCTCACAAAATCTTTCTATGCATTTTCAATATGTACTTTCTTAACTCATTTTCTCTCACCTATATCGAAACGTCTAGATAGAATAGAGACAGCTGATGAAGGGATATTCCAAGGGGCTTTCCGTTTTCCTATGTGTTCGTTCCGTTGTCTGTAGTTTATTGTTCTAACGTCCTGTACCCTGATATGCATGTATATACACATGTAGATGTAAGTATGTACATATATGTGTGTATACATGTATATATATATTCTTTGTATTATATATATATATATATATATATATATATATATATATATATATATATATATATATATATGTGTGTATGTGTGTGTGTGGGGGGTATCAGCCTGTGTGTCTGTCTGTCTGTCTATCTATCTATATGCATCTATATATATACATACACATCAATAATTTGTAAGTATCCTCGGGATACTGGCCTAATTTCTCCACCAAACTGTATCATTCCTTTCAATTTAAAAACACAGTCTACATTATTTTTAACTTTCCATATGTGTGTGTGTGTGTGTGTGTGAGAGAGTAGAGTATCTCTTCTTCTTGTTACAGTACACTGGCAATAGCAAGATTTCGATGTCCTAATTGTGTAGTAGTCCATGATCATACAGAGTCTTCCAAATCATTATCATAACTTTGCACTCTGCAACTATTGTATCCTTAATTTTAATGCATTTATATCACAAATTTATTTAATTATTTACTCCTCCTCCTACTCCTACTACTACTACTGTAGCAAACTGGCAGAATCGCTACTGCGCCGGACAAAATACTCAGTGTTCTGAGTTCAAATTCTGCCGAGGTCAACTTTGCCTTTCATCCTTTCTAGGTTGATAAAATAAGTTATAGTTGAGCAATGGGTTCGCTGTAATTGATTAATGCCCTCCAGCAAAAATTCAGGCCTTGTGCCTATAACAGAAAGGATTATTATCATTTGAGCTGGCAGAATCAAGGCTTTGGTTGGCGCAATGCTATCATAGAAAATACTTGCCCAAGGAGCCACACAGTGAGACTGAACCTGGAACCATGTAGTTGGGAAGCAAATTTCTTCCCCACCCCACATCAAGTAAATAGCTCTGCTCGATATGTAGGAAAGGTGAAGGCAGGAATTCCATATGGTGTATGCATTGCAAGCTAGGGACACAGTGAATCAGTGGAATAATTGGGTTATCAGAGAAGGTAGTGTTTGTATGTTGAAGATGCACAGGAACCATAAAAAACTAGACATCTGGAAATGGATTTTTTCAAATGTCCCAGAGGCTCTTTAGAGGTAGTGGACAATTTCTGCTACCTAGGGAACTTAATTAGCTGTGGGGGAGGATGCACAGAAAGTGTAATTGCTAGAATATGAATAGGGTGGCAAAAATTTAGAGAGCTTTTACTTCTGGAAGCAAGTAAAGATCTCTCTCTGAATGAAAGGAAGATTGTATGATACATGTATGTGAAATTTCATTCATAACGGGTTTACCCAAAGCTATATAAAATGATATTTGTCCAAAGTGTCACATTATGGGATTGAACTCCAAACCTTCTGGTTGTGAAGCAAAGTCCTAAGCCATTTGGCTATACAATGCCTGCAGTTATTGCATAATGTAATACCTACAATATTTGTATGTATTTTAGCAGTTTGGACTTGAAAAAGATGGTGAGTATGTACTACATAATGTATTACTAACAGTAATTGTATGCACTGGATATTATGATTGTAACTGAACTTGAGAGAACTAGCTAGTATGCATTACATAGCATCGTTAGCAACTATGAACTTGTATGTAAGAGCAAGCTCACAAAGCTGTGGCTATGCTTAAAATATATATAAATGTTTAGCCACCCATTACGCAGTGCTACCAAAAAACAGCGGAAACTGTGAAAGGGTTAAAACACTAATAACAGAACTGGAATCGTTATACTTGCAGTAGTGATTATTATAAATTCTATCAGCAGCTGTGGACACGGTTCGCTGGAAATAGGTGGTCTATTCCTGTAGATGATTTTGTTTTGTGTTGCTTGGATTGAAAGACAACTTCTGAATCAGATGTGAAGCACAAAGATGACAAATATTCCAACCCCACACCCACCTTGCTTCAAATTATGCAGTGATACTGTGCAGCAAATAATACACAACGTTGCAGTAAAGGGTGCAGATAACAGCTGTTGTTGCTGTGTTATGTAAGCAATGATAATGGAAAGAATGAGCTGTTGGGAATAGTTGAAACTATTTCTTTGTGACATCATTAAGGAAGGCATCAGCCCTTACTGTGTTAATTGAATGGATTTACATAGGTACCATGAATCTATCCCTGATCCTAAATAGGTTCATGCTGTTGCAGTTGTTTCACCCCAGATCAGTCCAGATCAAATAAACATGATAGTCATAATGATCTGATCTCTTATTTTGTTTTATTTTCAAAGTATATCTAGCACTACATTATATTCAATGTGTCCATCGTGAAGAAAGCAGTGTAAAGAGGATTTAACTACTATTCCTAGCAAGGCGAGCTACCACTTGGGACTCCCTCATTAGAATGACCTCTACAAAGTTGTTGTTGTTGCTGTACAAAAGGGACCAACAAGAGAAAAAAGAGTTACTGGGAATAGTTGAAAGCACTCCTTTCTAATGTTATTGAGGAAGGCAACAGCTTCTATTGAGTCAATTGAATAGACTGATAATCAATAAGACAACCTTCCCCTCCAGATTATTGTTTAAGCCCAGATCAGCCCTGATTAACCATTTTATTATCATAGGTCTGCCACGAACCCTAGGAATTCATCTGGTCAGAACTTAATCCAGATTCCATGGCATATAAGTGACTGGGACCGCAGCTGTCCCCCTGAAGAGGACACTGGTCCATTGCAAGGTTGACTCCCTCGCTATGGAACTCATTTCTAGCTGAGTGAACTGAATGAAGTGTTTTGCTCAAAAACACAACATACACCTTTATCAGAGAATCACAAAATATGGATGTTGAATGTGGAAGATTGAGATGGCTGGAGAGAAATGAAGCATACATGCTTTGCTGAATGTGTAGTTTTAGTGCACATAATTGATGAGACAAGGCAGTGAGCTGGCAAAATCATTAGCATGTTGGGTGAAATGCTTAGTGGTATTTCGCCTGTCCTTAACGTGCAAGTGGCTGAGCACTCCACAGATATGTGTACCCTTAAAGTAGTTCTTGTGGAGATTCAGCACGACACAGAGTGTGACAAGGCTGGCCTTTTGAAATACAGGTACAACAGAAACAGGAAGAAAGAGTGAGAGGAAGTTGTGGTGAAAGAGTACAACAGGGTTTGCCCCCCCCCCCTGCCAGAGCCTCATGAAACTTTAGGTGTTTTCGTTCAATAAACACTCGCAACGCCCGATCTGGGAATTGAAACCGTGATCCTGCGACCACAAGTTTGCTGCCCTAACCACTGGGTCATTGCGCTCCCACTATATATATATATATTTTGTTTATATATATACTTCACTTTATACTTTTACATTTATTTTATAACCTTTTGCTTCCGGTGTCGTTATGTTTTAATTTTAATTCTTTTATTGTTAATTTCTTTGTATTTCTTATGTTTTATGTTTTATCGGTTATATTTTGACCAATTTTTCATTATCCTTTATATTTTTTTATATTTTTTTCATATTGAGGTTTTTAATTTTTTACATTTTATCTCTTATTTTTATTTTTATTTTTATTCTTATCAGTTTTAATATTCTTTAATATTTTTCAGTTCTGATTTTATTGTTTATTTCTTAGTCATTACATTATTAATTGTGGGTGCTAATATTTCCTTTCACTAGTATACTATATTACTCTGTATTTTGAATTTTGCCTTTTAACGTCCAAACCTAACCCCCCCCCCTTATAATGTATTTCGCTTTTCTTGTTGACATGTTTATTGATGAATTCTTTAAGGTCTTCTATGTTATAATTACCCGTTCCACTTCCTTCACCCTTCTTCATCTAGATAAGGATATGTAGATAGGTTAGTACACTTAAG
>NC_142934.1:15541582-15574082 GCF_046866305.1 Octopus bimaculoides | reverse complement strand
CTTCTATCTCATTCCAGGGTGAAAAACTAGAGGTAGTCGATAGCTTCCGCTATCTGGGTGACCAAGTTAGTAGTGGGGGTGGGTGCGCTGAAAGTGTAGCTGCTAGAATAAGAATAGCCTGGGCAAAGTTTAGAGAGCTCTTACCCCTGCTGGCGACAAAGGGACTCTCACTCAGAGTAAAAGGCAGACTGTATGACGCATGCGTACGAACAACCATGCTACATGGCAGTGAAACATGGGCTGTAACTGCTGAGGACATACGTAAGCTCGCAAGGAATGAAGCCAGTATGCTCCGTTGGATGTGTAATGTCAATGTGAATACCCGTCAGAGTGTAAGTATCTTGAGAGAAAAGCTGAACATTAGAAGCATCAGTTGTGGCGTGCAAGAGAGACGATTGCGCTGGTATGGACATGTGGTGAGAATGGAGGAGGATAGCTGCGTGAAAAAGTGCCACACCCTAACAGTTGAGGGAACCCGTGGAAGAGGTAGGCCCAGGAAGACCTGGGCTGAGGTGGTGAGGCAAGACCTTCGTACATTGGGCCTCACCGAGGCGATGACTACGGACCGAGACCTTTGGAAATGTGCTGTGCGTGAGAAGACCCGGCAAGCCAAGTAAGATCGTTGCCAGTGCCCCTGGACTGGTTCTTGTGCGGGTGGCACATGAGATGCACCATTTTGAGCGTGGCCGTTGCCAGTACCGCCTGACTGGCTCCTGTAGGAATTTCGAGTCAGATCGTGGCCAGTGCCCCTGGACTGGCTTGTGCGGGTGGCACATAAAAGACACCATTTCGAGCGTGGCCGTTTTCGTGCGGGTGACACGTAAAAGCACCCACTACACTCTCTGAGTGGTTGGCGTTAGGAAGGGCATCCAGCTGTAGAAACTCTGCCAAATCAGACTGGAGCCTGGTGTTGCCATCCGGTTTCACCAGTCCTCAGTCAAATCGTCCAACCCATGCTAGCATGGAAAGCGGACGTTAAACGATGATGATGATGATGATGATGAAGCCTGTCATATATATATATATATATATATATATATATATATATATATACGGTCCTTCAATAGCATTTACATAGCCTTACCTGCCACCGTCGGTCTTCTGGATACCAATGCCTCTCATACACATACACACGACATACAGTGGGGGAAATAAATATTCATACATGCCAAAATTCTTTATTTATTCAATTTCTAATGAACATAAATGGGATATACCAATACTATATTTGCATACACATACATAAACTAAGAATATGCAAAAAAAAAACAAAAAACTAATAAATTATAGTAACTAATGAATTTATATACAAATATAAATATTTAGGGGTGGAAAAAGTATTCGTACAGAACATAAATAACTGATAATTCTGATTTAATATTTCGTAGCATAACCATTATTCAGTTCCACTTCAACCAAACTCTTTTTGTAGTTCTTAATCAATGACTTGCATGTTTCTTAAGGAATTTTTTCCCATTCTTCTTGACAAATTTTCTTCAAATCTGGAATGCACATTGGGGCTCTTGAATGAGTTTTAATTTTCAAATAACGCCACACATTTTCAATGGAGTTCAAGTCAGGTGACTGGCTTAGCCATTCTAATAATTTTATATTTTGATTGACAATCCATTTTTGGTAGACTTCACCGTGTGCTTAGGGTCGTTATCCTTTTGTAAAACTCAACCTTCACAAAGCTGGAGCTTTTCTACAGAGTCCCATAAATTATTGTTCAAAATATTTTGGTACACCTCTGCATTCATTCTACCATCTATCACATGTAAATTGCCAGTGCCATTTGCAGAGAAACACCCCTACACAATGATGTTGCCACCTCCAAACTTTACAGTAGGGATTGTGTTTTTCGGTGAATAGGTGGTACCATCTTACCTCCAAACAAGAAGACATGGAACGAAGTGGTAAAGCATGATCTTCAAATGTTGGGCCTCAAGAGACCAAGACCATTGGAGATGTCAAGCTAAGTGAGGTCATAGTTGCAGTTGATGCCAGAGTTGCATAACTGGCCTGTTAAAAGCAACCTTCAATCATTGGGCAATCTGCTGTGCTTGTGAAAATCTGTCGAGCTGAGTGAAATCGTAGTCGTGGCTGCTGCTAGTGCTGTCTGACTGGCACCCATGCTGGTGGCATGTAAAAAGTGCCATTTGAGCATTGGGCTTCAGAGGCAGTGACAGCTGACCCAAGACTTTTGGTGATATACCAGTGTTTGTGTAGACCTGTCAAGCCAAGTGAAACCAGTCGTGGCTGATGCCGTTGTCAGGGGCAATGGTGCCCATGCTGGTGGCATGTAAAAAGCACTCACTATGCTCTTGGAGTGGTTGGCATTAGGAAGGGCATCCAGCTGTAGAAACCTTGCCAAATCAGATCAGAACCTGGTGCAGCCCCCCCCCCCCTGGCTTACCAGTTTTTAATCAAACCATCCAACCTATCCCAGCACAGAAAGTGGACGTTAAATGATGATAATGATGATTTATATGAATGAATACATGTGGATATATATGGGTATCCGTCCGTGTGTGTGTGTGTGTGTGTGTGTAACACTATATTTTTAATCAGGCCAAATCTGGAACCTACTAATAGCTCCTTTTTAAGATCTGCCTGATCAATCCGATCAGCTTGCCTGCATGTTCAATGTGAAGTATTTTTAACCCAACACTTCAGCCTGCACTTCACTTCTGTTTGAAAAGCTGTGCTGATTTACAGAAAATCTCAGTGATGTAAAAACTTTGCATTCTTATGAGCACATGCTCACACACACACATACACACACACACACACACACACAGATGTATCCCCACATAAACAAAAATGTAACATTTTGCATTTACAAATACATAAACACATATACACATGTATACACACACACACATACAAACAGTAATACATTTTTCATCTTCAAACACAAACACACACACACACACACACACACATGCCCATATAAACAATAATACAACATTTTGTATCCTCACACAAACACACACATACACACTCTCTCAAACATACCCACAGACACACAAACACACATATCCACTCTCTCATGCATGCACACACACACACACACACACACACACACACACACTCTCTCTCTCTCTCAAACACACCCACAGACACACAAACACACACATACATACACACATACACACTCCACTCTCTCATGCATGCATGCACATACACACTCACAAAAGCATACACACACATACCCATATGAATAGTAATATAACATTTTGCATTCTCAAACATATTCACATGCATACTAGCATGCATGCGGATATAAACACATGCACACATACACGCACAAGTGTATGCATGTCCATACACTTATGTGAATAAATATTCAGTAATATAAAATTCTTCATCAAAATCACACACTCGCACACACATACATGTGCATATGCACACACTCATGAGATGTCCATACACGTTATATGTATAAGCAGCAAAGTAAAATTTGACATCCTAAGATGCACATACACACACACAAATCATTGTTGCCGTCACCATCATCATCATCATCATCACTACCACCACCACCACCACCACCACCATCATCATCATCATCATCATCATCATTATTTAACGTCCATTTTTCATGCTGCCATGGATTGGACGGATTGACCGAGGTCTGGAAAGCCAGCGGCTGCACCAGATTCCGGCAAGGTTTCTACGGTTGGATGCCCTTCCTAACACCAGCCACTCTGAGAGTGTAGTGGGTGCTTTTTATGTGCCACCAGCACAGGAGCCAACTAGGCGGCCCTGGCATTGACCATGTTGAGAAGGTGGTTTTTACATGCCACTGGCACAGAGGAGCCTGTCAGGAGGCACTGGCATCGACCACGTTCAGAAGGTGGATTTTATGTGCCACCGGCACGGGAGCCAGTCAGGCGGCCCTGGCATTGATCACATATATTTATACAGAAAGAAATTTAAATAGCAGTGTGGGATGTTACATTTTCACACATGCATGTAACCCTATGTATGTATAAAAACACATATATACAAAATACATATAGATGTTTATTCATGCAGATGCCTTCATACATACACACACACACACATACATGCACACACACACACATATATATATATATGCACATATATATATATACATACATATATATACATATACACATATACACATACATACACACACATATATATAATCATTCTGTTAACATTTACAACTATCATACACACACACATGAATATACCGATATACATATATTTTTTATATATTTTGTTTAACAACTGTGATATCATTAAAGTACAGATGCTCTAACTTTAGCTTGACACAAAAAACACCATGTATAATCACAGAACTGCTTCTGAGATTAAGTATGAATATCTGTGGGAGATTTCATAAGAAAATACAAAGAAAAAAACCCGAAAACCCAACCATGATGATGACGTTGATAATAATAAAGTAAAAACAAAAATGAAACAAACAAACAAACAAACTAAAAAAAAAGCCTATGTAACCAACTATTTTTATTCTACAAATAAAGATATTTGCAGAAAAATTCTTCTGGCTGTCTTAGCTTTTAATTTCTTTCTAACCCTTTCATAACCATATTTCTATTGAAACAAGTTGCCTATGTTTTTCAATTAATATTGAAAATAATCAAGAACTGGGAGGGATTTAGTAATAACGAATGACTTTGTTTATTATTAAAACTGGTGTTTAAACAGAATGATTCTCGCATACAAATTATGACTGGAGGTTCAAATCTATATATGAATATTGTTAAAACATGTTGTTGTGTAGTAGAAACAAAGACAGACTTAGGTAGATAGATATTTTAAGCGTTAAATAAAGCAGCTTAACTTTTTTATTATTCTATTTCTGTTGAAAAAAATAAACAACTTTTTTTTCAATTAATTTTGAAAATAATGAAGAAATTAGTAATTTAGCCTTGTTGTTTAGCTGGTGCTTGGAACATGTATTAATTTGAAATTTTGAAGGAAGGTTTTAATTTAGATTACTTTAAAAGAAGAAGATGGGATCACAGAACCAGGGGCAGTGCCAAGATAGTTGGTATGAAAAGGGTTAACCATTCTATCTTTGTTTTTTTTTTTTCTTTTAGACATAGTGTGAAGTGTTCTTCTCAGAGATTATGAAAATAAAGATGGGGAAAAGAAAAGAGGAGAGAAAAGGTGAAAGGAAAAAAGAGTGAAGTAGGAATTGAGAGAGAGAGAGAGAGAGAGAGAGGGAGAGAAAGAGAGAGAGAGAGAGAGGAGAGAAATGAGATACATACATACATACATATATATATATATATATATATATATATATATATATATCTATACATACATATATATATATATATATATATATATATATATATATATATATATATATATATATATATATAGAGAGAGAGAGAGAGAGAGAGAGAGATAGAATGTGTGAATGTGTGTAAGGGAGTGAGAGACGGGGATGGGGAAAATAAAATTAGTTTTTTAATAAGATGAAAGAGTTATATCTGGGTCATATGATAAATGAATTAAAAATTCCTGTTTTTTCCAGTCTGCAGTATTTACAACACAACCACAACAGCAATAAAGCTTGTTGTTTAGCTTAGAGACAATTCTGACCTTGCAGATAGAACAATGCATTCCAATTGTAACCACCCCATCTTTGTTTCTGATACATGGTGGAGCTGATCTGCAGGGGCCTCCATTGTTCAAGGTTGACTCTGCGTTTGTATATGTCAGTGCAGGCCTAGGCAACAGGTTCTGAAGAAGACAGGCAGTTGCCCATGCATACAAACCTTTTCTCTCTATGCCACCAATGTTCATTCAAAAGAAAGACTGCCAGCTTGGCCCCCATGTCATTGTGGGGGCTGCTGTCAGAATTCAAATAGCCGGAACAGAACTGCAAGGTACCTCGCCTGACTCTAATGCAAGGTTAATCACTCTTTTACTCTTTTACTTGTTTCAGTCATTTGACTGCGGCCATGCTGGAGCACCGCCTTTAGTCGAGCAAATCGACCCCAGGACTTATTCTTTGTAAGCTTAGTACTTATTCTATCGGCTTCTTTTTGCCGAACTGTTAAGTTATGGGGACGTAAACACACTAGCATCAGTTGTCAAGTGATGGTGGGGGGGACAAACACAGACACACAATATATATATATATATATATATATATATATATATATATATATATATATATACATACATAAATACGACGGGTTCCTTTCAGTTTCCGTCTACCAAATCCACTCACAAGGCTTTGGTCGGCCCGAGGCTATAGTAGAAGACACTTGCCCAAGGTGCCACGCAGTGGGAATGAACCCGGAACCATGTGGTTGGTAAGCAAGCTACTTACCACACAGCCACTCCTATTATAATTATTAAATGAGAATCTTGTTGATAGTGACTTTTGAAGTATCATTCAGTTAAGACATTGCTGGATTGCGATGCATTAAGCTAATCTTGCCTTTATACAGTCTCCGTTGAGTTAAAATCTTCTTTGGGTGTGTGAATTTGAGTGGGGTGGTCATTAGATTGTTTTATGGAGAAGTGTTTTGGAGAGAGAGAGTGTGTGTGTATATGTGTGTTTGTCCATTCCTGTTCCAAGCTGACAATCAATATTGGCTGGTTTATTTCCTCATACTTTAAACAGTCCAGCAAAAGAGACCAATAGAATTAGTACCAGATGTAAACGACACATAATTATTGGGGTCGATTTGTTCAACTAAAAACAATTTAACCCTTTAGCGTTCAGATTAATTTGTCAAAAGTAATTCTTATTTATTCACATTTAAAAAAAATTTATCTGATATTATTTTGTAGCTTCAAGATAGGAAAGATGTAATTGCTTATTTTTAGAATGACATTGCAGGGTATGTGTGAGATGCTGGTTCTGGCCAGTTTGAGCATAAAATGTGTAGAATATTTGGGCCGGATACAGCCAGTTTAAACACTAAAGGGTTAAGAATGTCCCAGAATGGCTGCAACCCAATGACCAAGACAAGTAAAAGATAAAAAGACATGGCCAAACCCATCTTGTTACGTTATGCAAGTTACACCACTGACCGATGACCTCATCCTCCACATATTCAGCCAAAACTATACTAACAACTATTTCGAGAAGTTCGTTCCAATACCTTTTATAGTTTCCTTTTTTTTTTCTTTCTTTTTCTCTTTTTATTTTTAGTTTGTTTTCGTATTGCTCTTGCACACATCTTCTGTCTTTATTTTTGGCTACATGCAGCAGACTCTCTGCTACATCAAACCAACTTGTCTTACCGAAATCTTCTACCCTAAAATTTAAAATTATTGAATTTCCTTTAAAGGTTTGCAGTCATGCATATAGAATTGCAATTACTGACTTGGTAGTATTAATAATATCATCAACTCCACCACCACCACCACCACCACCCGCATCTTTGGCCTCAGCATCTTCCTAGACTGATGAGAAAATAAATACCTATAATTTGAAAATTTCTCACCCGTCCCTCCTGCCTGCCACACCTCATCCATGTTTGTTCAAGAAGGTCATTTGACCTTCAGCACATTGATTGCTTTGATTTCTATAATGCACTCCTCTCTGGATAGCGGCCAAAATGAACACACACACACACACACACACAGAGTTTCATAACTACCATGCATGAAACTCTTAGCCCTTGAGTTACTTCATATATATATATATATATATATATATATATATATATATATATGTGTGTGTGTATATATATATATATATATATATGTGTGTGTATATATATATATATATATATATGTGTGTGTATATATACTTACATACATACATACAATATATACACACACACACACACACACATATATATATATGTAATGTATGTATGTGTGTATATATATATATATATATATACATATATATACTTTTGTTATTTACACCACCTGTCCTCGTCTGTTGTTATTATTTGTATATTCTCCCATATATATATATGTATATATATGTATATATATATATATATATATATATATATATACAGATAGATATAGACATATGCATATAGATATGTATATATACATATATAAACATATATATATGTATCCGTTCCCCCACACATATTAGGTATGCTATATGAAGGCTGACCTTCAAAACATAAACCTGTCTGTCTGTCTGCCTGCCTGTCTCCGTCAGCCCCCCCCCCCCACCTACATCTCACTCACCCTGCTTTCACCCCAAATCCTTAATTTAGAGCAATCAATATGAGATCAACAATATTTTTACTCTTTGGGGTTACAGAAAAGGTATAGCGCCAAGCAAGGAGGAGTTGGCCACATATACATATGATCAAAGGAAATCCAACCACGACCATATCATCTTATTTTCAGACATAGAATATCCAAGACATATTATCTAGCATAACCTTTTCTCTCGTTTGTTTTTTTTCCCATAAAAATGCTAAGGTTCAAAGGATCAAGTAGGGCAGTGTTTCTCAACCATTTTTTTTTCATCTATGGACCCCTTCAATTGCTATTTTATTTGGATGATCGGATCTATTTCAAGACGGGGGCACCAGTTTTCATTTATGTTTTATGTAGTGTTTTTGGTACCGAAAGACTTTCAAACTTCGTATACTTATCTATTTTGTGTTATAGAACAGAAAAAAAATTTTGTATTCGAATTTATTTCATGTAAAAAATTGTCTTATTTCGATAATTTCTACTAATCACTGATGTCTATTCAGTTGAAAACAGTTAGCGCTGTAACGGTGTATATCGTATTAATCCCCTAACCCTAACCCTAACTAGACTGTTAACCATAACCCTAACCCTAAAACTAACCCTAACTCTAGAATCCGAACTCTAAAATTGTTACACACATAGATACGCACAGCGTAATTTATTATATAAACAATATATGCGTATAAATTACGATTAAACCGGATGAAATATGTCACAGGGAATAACATTTTTATGACCGCCCAGCAGTAACTCTATTCAGCTGAATAGACGTCAGTGATTGGTTGAAATTACAGAAATACGACAACTTTAACATGGAATAACTTGCGATGTACGTTTTTTTGTTAAGAAGACTAAGAGTAAAAGATGTTTTATATGACACATTCTACCAGTGTCCCAAGTTTCAAAGTGTTTCGTTAGTGTTTCGTTAAGAAAATACTGGTGCCCCCGCTTTGAAATAGATCCGGATGATCCTTCTTAGCCATTTGATTTTTATAATTAAATATTAGGGCATTGTTATATTTTGGGATAGTCATTTTCTTGTTCTTGCCGAATAAACACACGCACCATATCTTTCTTGTTCACTCATTTATTATTGTTATTACTCTGTCTCGTGTTCATTGTGTGGAAATCTTTCGTCACACATAGAAATATGCTATGGAATATGTTTTGCAAGTTACTTGGTGACTTCACTGCAGCTGGTACCACATAAAAAGCATCCGGTACACTCTGTAAAGTGGTTGGCATTAGGAAAGGCATCTAGCCATAGAAACCATACCAAAGCAGACTGCATAGAAAATGAATATAAAATGATGAGGATACTGATGATGTTGTAGTTCAGTTGAATGAATAATTGTAATATGTGTCATTCTGTGAAGAAGTGGAGCCAGGGTGATCAATATCAACAGGACTAGTGATGAAATAAGATGCATACACTGGAACTGGATTGGACATGTCTCTACACAACATTGAGAAAGTGATTGAATGGTGCACTAAAGCGGAGGCAGTCTGTGGGGAAAAAGAGCAGCAGGCTGGGATCTTTTTTAAAAGGGGGGCCACATTTTTCATTAACGAAACACTTTGAAACTTGGAACACTGGTAGAATGTGTCATATAAAACATCTTTTTCTCTTAGTCTTCTTTAAAAAAAAAGAAATCCATAAGTTATTCCATGTTAAAGTTGTCGTATTTCTGTAATTTCAACCAATCACTGACGTCCATTCAGCCGATATACATTAAGTGCCGACTACATAAACAAACGATTCTGAAACAATTAACCCTAACCCTATGGTTAGGGTTAGGGTTAGGGTTAGGGTTAGGGTTAAAGCAAATTTAAAATGAAAAAAGCAAATAAAACGAAGGTATGGAGATTAAATATGCTTTACATCGCTTAATCAGCCAAAAGAGTAAATATAAACAACTGAATACTTGTCAGTGATTGGTTGAAATTATCGAAATAAGACAATTTTTTACATGAAATAAATTCGAATACAAAAATATTTTTCTGTTCTATAACACAAAATAGATAAGTATACGAAGTTTGAAAGTCTTTCCGTACCAAAAACACTATGTAAAACATTAATGAAAAATGTGGCCCCCGTTTTAAAATAGATCCACAGGCTGCCCTAAAAAAAGAAAACCATATGGCAAAAGACCATTGAAAAGGAAAGGAGACGAGAAGGGTGAAGTGGGAATGAGACCAGAACAGTAGCAGAATATACCACTCAAATAACATATATCATCATCATCGTTTAATGTCCGCTTTCCATGCTAGCATGTGTTGGACGATTTGAATGAGGACTGGTGAAACCAGATGGCTGCACCAGGCTCCAATCTGATTTGGCAGAGTTTCTACAGCTGGATGCCCTTCCTAATGCCAAAAATATATAATATATATATATTTCGTTTTTGGATTATAAGGCACCAAAAGAGAATGACTCTCCCCAGACACAACAGTGTATATATATATATATATATATATATATATATATATATATATATATAGATAGATAGATAGATACACACACACACACACACACACATATATATATGTTGAGTTTAGGAGCTAACGACAGAGCCTCAATATGAGTACATGACTTGCTAGAAATAGTAACCTAATTCTCTCAAATCAATCATAGTATCATAAAAATGGAAGGACATATTTAATAATCTAGTGGGAGACATTCCTTAACATGAGATGGTCACATCTGAAATGCCTTTGATCATAAAGAAGATTGACTGGGCTGACCTAGGGCTGAATAACAACAACAACTTAAGTGGGTTTGAACTGGCTAACCTTATGAATCAATCTGTATCATTATGGTTACTGTGCCAAGCAACAAGAAAACTATTTATAAAGATGTTGAACAATACACCATTGAAAGGACTAGAGACTTACAATGGTAAGATAACAAAGGGTGCTCACCTTGAAAAGTAGTGAGAATATAGTTATATAGATAGCAAGGCAGACAGGTCAGACAGAGAGAGGGAGAGAGAGAAAGGAAGAGATAAAAGGTCTGAGTAGAGAGAGAGAGAGAGGTGGTGGCAGATGGGTTAAAATAGAAAGGGCAAGAGAGTGAGTTTGAGAGGGAGGGATGAAGACAGATGGTTTAGACAAGGAAGGAGGAAAGGAAAAAAAAACAGAGTGAGAGAACAAAGAGATGGGTTAAGTTAGAGAAGAAGACAAAGAGAGAAAGATAGAGGAGAGATGGGTTGGGAGAGAGATGGGGGATAAAAACAAAGAAGCTTTTAACTAACTGGAAAAAAAAAAAAAGAAATGAATCTGGCAAAAATAAAATTGGGTCAGATAGATAGAGGTAGACAGATAGATAGGCAGGTAGATATTTATATCTATGATATA
Source organism: Octopus bimaculoides (assembly GCF_046866305.1). Classification (NCBI taxonomy): domain Eukaryota; kingdom Metazoa; phylum Mollusca; class Cephalopoda; order Octopoda; family Octopodidae; genus Octopus; species Octopus bimaculoides. Next base: position 15,562,529 of record NC_142934.1, on the reverse strand, counting down.
TATATATATATACTCTTTTACTTGTTTCAGTCATTTGACTGCGGCCGTGCTGGAGCACCGCCTTTAGTCGAGCAAATCGACCCCAGGACTTATTCTTTGTAAGCCTAGTAATTATTCTATCGGTCTCTTTTGCCGAAACGTTAAGTTACGGGGACGTAAACACACCAGCATCGGTTATCAAGCGATGTTGGGGGGACAAACAGACACACAAACACACACACACACACACACACATATATATATATATATATATATATATATATATATATATATATATACATATACATATATACGACGGGCTTTTTTTTTACCAACAGTCTAATCTGTTGTGCGTATGTGAATACCAACAACAATAATAATCCTTTCTACTATAGGCACAAGACCTGAAATTCCGGGAGAGGGAGTAAGTTGAATACATCGATCCCAGTGTTCGACTGGTACTCATTTTATCGATCCCAAAAGGATGAAAGGCAAAGACGACCCCAGCGGAATTTGAATTCAGAATGTTAAGATGAATACAGGCAGTGGCTCTCATGGCTTCTGATCTAAACTGATTGGAAGTGTTATCATGTACATTGTTTTGTCTTGGTATAAAAGATGGGCTACGACAAATATTCTGCTCAATACCACAGAATTGCTTATCAGTTGTTTGATGTTAACCAGTTGAGCATGACCCTTGGTGGCTGACGATGTGTGCATCTCTAATCATGAGCAGAAGTAGTGGGAAGCATCATAACCATGTCATCATCATCATCATTTAACGTCCGCTTTCCATGCTAGCATGGGTTGGACGATTTGACTGAGGACTGGTGGACCAGATGGCTACACCAGGCTCCAATCTGATTTAGCAGAGTTTCTGCAGCTGGATGCCCTTCCTAATGCCAACCACTCAGAGAGTGTAGTGGGTGCTTTTACGTGTCACCCGCATGAAGGCCAGTCAGGTGGTACTGGCAACGGCCATGTGTTGAGAGGAATTCTTTGGGGTTTGGATAATTCACATTTGGAAATATGGGTGTTTCGTTCGACATCCTTAAACAACCTTTATTCAGGGACCTTTTGAGTAGGATGGGCTACTCAACCTGAAGAAAATTATAACTGGGTCATGCGCTGCTTATCTTGATATGAGATCACCATGTCGCGTACATATGGTTATGATGCATGTGCCTGGTGTACCCTTATCAGACGGGTAGTCATGATGGGTATACTGGGCTTCGTATATTTTACCCCAGTTTCACTTTGATGGCATGCACTGCTCTCTCACTCAATAATAATAATAATAATAATAATAATAATAATAATAATAATAATAATAATGCCAGTGATGATGTTGGCAGTGGTGGTGATAGTAGTGGTGCAGCTGTTGTTGTTGTTAAACCCTAGGTTAGCTCTGACTCAACAGACTTACGATAAAAACTTTCCAGCCTTAACTACCCTGTCCTTCTTTGAGACTACATTATCCAATGCCTTACTCTCTTTACATGATGAAAAGGTGTAATTTAATCCTTTTGCATTTAAACCAGCCATGTCTGGTCCCAAATATTCTGCCTATCTTATATTGAAACTGGCCTGCTCTGGCCTCTTACACCAACCCTACAATGTTATTCTAAAAATAAACAAACAGGCACAAGGGTGGTTGTGTGGTAAGTTGGTTTGCTTTCCAATCACATGGTTCTGGGTTCAATGTCACTGTGTGGCGCCTTGGGAAAGGTAGACGGAAACTGAAGGAAGTCAGTCATATATTTATGTGTGTGTATGTGTGTGCATGTGCATGTCTTTGTGTTTGCCACCCACCACCACTTGACGACCGGTGTTGGTTTGGTTACATCCTCTTACATAGGTGATTGACAGAATAAATACCAGACTTTGAAGAAATGAGTACTGGGGGACAAGATTGACTAAAACCCTGCAAGGCAGTGCCCCAGCATGGTCGCAGTGAAATGACTTAAAACAAGTGAATGAATGATAAAAGATAAAGAAAACACTGAAATCTCAAAGCTATGAGATGATCCAGGATTAATTCAAAACACTGTGAATAAATAAGCATTAGGTTTGACCAGAGTGATCTGAATGCTAAAGGGATAAGGAAGATTTGGTTACTATTTCTAGCAGAATGAGTAATCACTTAGAACCTCCTTTTGTTAGAGAACAATGATAATGATGTATTGGCAGTGGTGGCACTGGTGATGGTGGTGGTGGTGGCACTGGTGATGGTGGTATTGGCGATGGTGGTGTGGTATTGGTAGTGGTGATGGTGGTATTGGCGGTGGTGGTATGGCGGTGGTGGTATTGGCGGTGGTGGTGGTGGTATTGGTGATGGTGGTGGTAGTGGTGGTGGTGGTGGTGGTAGTGGTGGTGGTGGTGGTGGTGGTGGTGAAATCAGAGATAATGAGAGACAGATAAAAGTGAGCAATCAAAAAAGAAAAAAACAACAAAAAACAAAAATGGATTGAGTTTGTAAAACAAAAAGTAACAAATAGCAGAACAAAAAAATTGCATATACACACATGCCACATATACCCTTAACAACAACAACAACCACAACAAGAATGACAACATTTATTGATGAATGGGGTGGGGTGGGGTGAATTATTGATTAGCAATTCAATTGAACACATGCTGTGACACTAAGTTAGAGCTGTGGATTGGAAGGCTCTGGTCTGGTTAGAAGAAGAAGAAGAAGGAGGAGGAGGGGGAGGAGAAGAAAAAGAAGAAGAGGAAGGAGAAGAAGGGGAAGAAGAAGGGGAAGAAGAAGGGGAAGAAGAAGAAGAAGATGAAGAAGAAGAAGAAGAAGAAGATGAAGAAAAAGAAGAAGAAGATGAAGAAGAAGAAGAAGGGGGAGAAGAAGAAGAAGAAAAAGAAGAAGAAGAAGAAGAAAGAGAAGAAGGAGGAGAAGAAGAAGATGAAGAAGAAGAAGAAGAAGAAAAAGAAGGAGAAGAAATGAGGGACAAAAGAGTTCAAAGACAAGAAAAAAAAAAAAAAAAAGTATGGAGAAGAGAAAGAAGAGGAGGAAGAAGAAGAAAAAAAGAAGGAAAGGGGAGAGAATGAGGGAAAAGAAGAGGAAAGAAAAGGAAGGAAAAAGTGGGGAAAGAGAAAGAAACAAAGGAGAAGACATGGAATAGAAAAAGAAAAAGAAAAAAAAAAGAGAAAAATCTGAAAACAACAAAGAAAAAACGAAAAGAAAACAAGAAGAAAGAGATGAAGAAAACGAAAAAAACAAAAATAAAAACAGAAGGAAATGATGAAGAAGAAGAAGAAGAAAATGAAAGGGAAGAAGAAAAGAGATGAATTGCCAATGAAAAGAGAAGTCATCAAGATTATAGCTGCATTACCTAATGAAGAGATAACAGGATTATAGAAAAGAGCAGAAAAACCTTAATAACCTTGCTAATGAACCAAACAGGACAACATTGAGTGTTGTCTTTTATTTATTATTTTTTTTTTACAATCTCCATCATCTCCCCACCTCCCTTCCTCTTACAGTATCTTTTAAAGACATTTATGTGTTTGTATATATATATATATATATATATATATATATGTATGTATGTATGTATGTATGTATGTATGTATGTATATATGTATATGTATGAATATGTATGTATATATACGTATATATATGTATGTATGTATATGTATATGTGTGTATGTATGTGTGTGTGTATGCATGTATGTATATATATATAATGTATATGTATTGATATGTATGTATATATACGTATATATATGTATGTATATGTATATATGTGTGTATGTATGTGTGTGTGTATGCATGCATGTATGTACATATATGTATATATATATAATGTATATGTATTAATATGTATGTATATATACGTATATATATATATATATATATATGTATATGTATATATGTATGTATATGTGTATGTGTATATATATGTATATGTGTATGTGTATACATATGTGTGTGTGTGTATACACCCATATAAATACATACATGTACATATATATATATACACACACACATACATACATATATATTTCTCTTTTGGATTTATGATTTACTGATGATATATATATATATATATATGTGTGTGTGTGTGTGTGTGTGTGTGTGTATGTATGTGCATGTGTGTATATGCTTATAGATATAAACATGCATATATACATATATGTGCAACTAAAACATATTAAAACATATTATTGTATGATTGTGTGTGAGAACGCATGTGTATTTATGAGAGAGAGAGAGAGAGATGGTGCAGTGTGAGAGAGTGTGTGTGTGTGTGTGTGTGCGTGTGCGTGTGTATTTATGTCTATTAAGGAAGAGTGCGTGTGTTTAGTGTGTGATAAGAGAGAGTGTGTGTGCATGCTGCGTGTTCCTTTAGTGTTTCTTTACAAAGGCACAAAACCTCAGACTGATATGGCAGAAATGAGATTGTGTGACAATTATGCCTTCACCTAACAACAATAAAGATAGTAATTGGAGCAGAGTGTCTATGACTGAGAACCAAAACCTGTTTGTGAACTACAAATGAAGTTTTAGGAAGATTTGGCTGTTATTTCTAGCTTACTGTGCAAATGCGTAGGGACTCCCTCAGTAGTTTGAGGTTTTGTTATCATTGTTTTGCTCCAGTTAGGCAAACTTATGATCAAAGGTGTTCCAGCTGTGACCATCCTGTCTTTCTTTTGGGTGTAATATATCAAGGAGTATATTATCCAGGGTGTCCTTCCTTCTTTAAGATGCTTGGGTGTGATTGGGTGGGTGGGTAGGTTGTGGTGTTATTTCTAGCGGGTCGAGTAACCACATAGAGGGTCCTTTGTTGCAGACGGTTGTGGAAAATGTGTGTGTATGTGTATCTGTGTCAATACGATTTGAATGAAAATCAGAAAATGTGCATATATGAAATTTGCTTGTCGTTTCTTCTCCGTAACAAGACAGATCAACTTCTCAACCATATTGTAACTTGCAATACAAAGACATTGGACCAAAGTGAAGCACCGGAAACCTTTCCTAAACCCAAGCTCTTCAAAAAGAAGGTTAGGGTGACCGTTATAGTGGACTCATCCACTATAGCTTCTTAAAACCCAGAAAAAGCATTACTGCTGAAACATATTGCCATGAAATTGCCAAAATGAATGAAAACTGCTACTCCTCTGTCCCAGACTGGTCAACAGAAGAGGGCCGATCATTCTTCATGACAACATGTTTCACTAATGATGCTCCAAAGTTCTTCCCCGCCCAGCATATTTCCCAGACCTTTCTCCTACCGACTACCACTTTTTCAAGCACTTTGATGGTTTCCTGCGAGAGAAGGAGTTCAAAAATCAAACCAATGCTGAAAGCGCATTCAAAGAGTTGATCAGTTGCAAAATTCCAGATTTTTATGTTACCAGAACAAACAAATTTTTAACTCGGAAAAAATGTGTTGATTGTAATGGTATTTACTTTGATCAATAAAATTTTTGCATTGCTGAAATATTTTGTGATGAATTTCATATTTCAAAACGTTGCTTATCTTTACTTACTATATATATAGTGAAGAGATGACGCAATATCGGTAAGGAAATTTGAGAAATTTGAAAAGAAAATATGAAACCGGTTATTTCTCCAAAAGTGTTGTTACTTTACACAAAATTTTATAACATTTTTTTAACATAAGGATTTAAATATATTCTTTAAACATAACACAAGCCTTCTGTAGTTTTTTAACTTTATTTTGTCTTTTATACATCCAACCACGTGCTTTCACATACCAACTCTCTCACACCTATATATATATATATATATATATATATATATATATATACATATATACATGTGTATATACAAGTTTGTTTCAATTTCTGTTGACCAAATCCACTCAAACAGCTTTGATTGGCTCAGGCTTTGATGGTGGTGGTGGTCATCCCTACCACCACCACCATCACCACCCTACCACGACAACGACGACGACCACCACCACCACCACCACCACCACCACCACTGTCATCAATGACTGGACATTACAGGGTTGATTATTCGGTTTCCATAGCACCACCAGCAATACCCCTCCACCACCACCACTACCACCACCATCAGTACCACTATCACAATGTTACTCTTAAATGGGATGCCAGTCTGTGGTAGGGCTCCTCGTTTACAGCTGAGTGAAATGGAGCAGCACGAAATGAAGTGTTTTGCTCAAGAAGACAAAGTGCCACCCAATCCATGAATCGAAACCACAAATCTTGAGATTGTGAGTGCAACGTCCTATTCACTAGACCATGCACAGTCACTTGTGAAATGTGGATGCTCGGCTAAATAGGAAAAACAATTCTCCTCCAACCCCACAACATCTCACAAAAAAAAAACAAAAAAACAAAAACCCTTCCAAAATAAGTAAAAACATGAAAAAAGACAAACATAATTGGATGAACACATTGGATAATATAGTCTTGGATACATTATCTGAATATAAGATTAGATGGCTGCAGCTGGAAAAACTTTGATCATAGGTCTGCCTGGTCAGGGCTGACCTGGGGTTAAACAACAACAACAATGTAAATGATTGAATGATTGCCAGTGTATTATCGATACTTATACATCCCAGAGCAATGAATGTCAATATTAAGCATGACCTGAACAAGACTACAATTCAGAACAAAGAGTCGCTGAACTGAATATTGCACCATAAATTACCTAGACAGCATGTCCAGTGTCTAACACATCTCCAGAGATGCAGCTAGACTGTGAAAATTATTTTCATTTCAAAAGCTTTAATTTTACATTAGATTAAAGAAGATGAAGCGAAGAAAAAAAAAAAAAGTAGAGGAAAAAAAAAAAGAAGAGGAAGAGGGAAATTCTTCAGCACAAAGATTATATATATATATATATATATATATATATATATATATATATATATATATATATATATATATGTATATATATATATATCTATATGTTGTATATGTCTATATATATATATATCTATATGTTGTATATGTCTATCACACACACACACATATATATACACATACACACACACACACACACACACACACATACATATATATATATATATATATATATATATATATATATATATATATATATATATATATACACACACACACATGTATGCATGTATGAATATATACATAAACATGTGTGAGTACACATATATATAAGTATGCATATGTATATATAGATATACAAATATACACGTACACGTGTATGTGTGTTATGTTTGTATGTATGTATAAAGATAGTGTGTGTAAGCATTAATATAAAATCTAACATTGATAACATCAAACACATCATATCTGTTTTAAGCTAAAGATAGTAACAAAACAGATTTTTGTGTATTAATGGCAAAAGATATAAAAGTTTCATCACAAAATCACGGAGTAGTTAAAGTTTTCCAGAAGTAACAAAGACACCAGCTTTTATTTATCTTTAAAAAAAAAAAACTGAAGAAAACAAAACAAACTATTATTTATAGGAGAAAAAGGCGGACATCATCCATGAATTATAGGCGTGGCTGTGTGATAAGAAATTTGCTTCCCAACCACATGGTTCCTGGCTCAGTCCCACTGCATAGCACCTTGAACAATCTAGACTATTTGTATGAGTGTTTTGCATCCAAGGGCTAGGTAGGGATGTTAACCCTTTAGTGTTCAGATTTCTTTGTCAAATGTAATCCTTATTTATTCACATCGTTCTGAATTAATTAAACATTATCTTGTTGCTTTGAGATATCAATGATGCAACTGTTTATTTTTAGTGTGACATTGTAGGGTAGGTGTGAGAGGCCTGATCTAGTTTGATTGGACATAAAACAGGTAGAATATTCTGGCTGGATATGGCTGGTTTGAATACTGAAGAGTTAAACCAAATGGTAAATTAAATCTACTATCCAAGAATATAGTCCAAACACAACTTTTTTTCCAATTTATCCATCAGTTGCGCATCCCAACAAATGAGTTACTGTTATTTTTTCAATATTATTTTCTTTTTTGGTCCAGTGATGGAAGACGGGATTTGAATATAGAATGTATCCAGCTGGAACAGTTACCATAAGGCATACCATCCAAATGCATGAACAATTCCACCAATCTGCCACCCAGTACTGGTACTTTATTCTTAGGTAGGCAGACATTTGGAACAAAAACTACGAAGCGTTCAGTCCAATGCTCTAAGGATTTTGTTAATTGCCGCCTTAATGATAATTATTATAATAAACAGTACAATGAATGTCTGTAGATAATGTTTACAGATAATGCTATTGCAAAGCATACTTCTAATTGCTGTTCAACACAATTCAAGAATAAGTTGATATGTAGATATTCTGAAAGCCCAAGAGAAAGAGAGGGAGCGGGAAATTGTAATTTTGCAAGAACATATTTTCCTTGTTCTAGAAACAACGGAGAGAAAGAAAGAAAAATGGCCAATGGTAACGTGAGAACCATGTGAGCAAGGGAGGAGGAGTGAAGGAGAGAGAGTGACAGAGTAATAGGATAGAATAGAGGGAAAATAGGAAGTAAAAGAATAAGAGAGAAAAACAAAAGAGTAAAAAGATCATATAGAGTGCGCATCAGAATTATTAAGATAAAACTTACTTGAAAGAGGATGTGTAGCATTCAGTCATATAATAATATAAATAATATATATATATATTTATATATATATATGTGTGTGTGTGTGTGTGTGTGTGTGTGTGTGTGTGTGTGTGTGTGTGTGTGTGTGTGTGTGTGTGTGCATGTATATATGTATATGATGATGATGATGAAATGTATGTGTATATATATGATGCCATAAGTCCTATGCATACCATCATGGAAAACAGATCCATGAAGCAGATGATAGTATATGTATATGAGCACGCACACGCACACGCGCGCACACACACACACACACACACACACAGAGTCATTAATTTTCCTTGTAAAAATAAATTTTATACTCTGCATAAAGGTATTGAGTGCTCCTTCAGTTAATGTTTGATTGTTTCATTAATGAGTCAACATAAAAAAGGCAACACATCGATATGTGTGTAAACACACACACACACACACAAATATCTATCTATACACACGCATCCTCATCAACAGCAGCAGCAGCAACATGTTAATGACTACTTTTCAGTACTTGCAGGGGTGAGACTATGTATGTATGTATGTATGTACGTGCATATCTATGTATGAGCATATTTATGTATATGTGTGTGCACATATGTTGTTTGTGCATTGATATATATTTTAGTTAATGCAGCTAGTCAACATCGAGGGTTTGCCAGTAGTAAAAATGTTTCCAAGGCTACATACAGTGTCACAAGTGCAACAGACAAAAAGACATGTCCTCTATCAAAAGATTAAACTAACAAGAGAAAAAGATTACACAATAGAGGATATTAAATTTTAAGAGAAGGAAAATATACTGGAGCAATAAATGAAACGAGATGGCAAGATTGAATATGAAATATTAATAGTTTTATGTAAGATAAATACACCACCAATTATCAACCACCATCTGCTAGAAATAAATATCAGCTATATCTCTGCAATAGAGTAGACTGTTGGGCTCATGATTCTAAAGCTGTAGGTTCGATTCCTGGATTGGAGGTGCATGGCTTAGTGGTTAGGGTGTTGGATTCGTGATTGTAAGATTGTGGTTTTGATTCCTTGACTGGGTGATGAGTTATACTCTTGAACAAAACACTTTATTTCACGTTGCTCCAGTCCGCTCAGCTGGCAAAAATGATTAATCCTGCAACGGGCCAGAGTTCTGTCCAGGTGAGGAATATATATGTCACGGAAACCAGCCCTATGAGTCTGTATGACTCAGGAAGGAACTTTACTTTTGTGGAGTCAAGTACTGGGATTGATGTATTTGACTTCCCCCTCCCTTCAAATAAACAAAACAAAAAAATAAAAGAAAAAGAAACCTGCTGTCCCCGTGCCAAAATTTGAAACCATTATTAAGGAATTTTGATGGAAGGTTTTAATTAAGGTAATTTTAAAACAGGGACAGTTTCAGGCAGAGTAGTGTCAAAAGGGTTAATTAATGTTGACCAAAGGCTGAATAACAATAACAACAACACATTGAATAATGTAGTCCTAGATATACAAAGACATAATGGCCACAGCTGGTATATCTTTGACTACAGGTCTATTCATTGAAGCTAACATGCAGTTCAGCAACAAAGCTGGCCAATGAGGGAGCCTTTACATGGCTGCTTGATCTAGGAAATGGCAGCCAAATATCCCTCAAATCACACCCTGCTGTTCTGAAGAGGGGAAAAAAATTATATAATGCAATCCTGAACACACCAAATAAAATATGGTATGGTCACAAGCGGAAGATCCCTGAGCATGGATCTGCTTGGTCATTGTTGACCTGGGAATAAGCAGCAACAGCTCTGCAATTACCATCAGCTGATGCCCCCAATGCTCAGGCACTACCGTAATTCTCTTGTGCTGTACAAACATCCATGCAAGCTTAGCATAATGCATCCATTCATTCATAGTCTTCAGTCTATGATTCATGTCTCACCACCATGCACCACCTGAGTCTTTCTATGTATTTCACACTGAGTAAAATTCAGAATACGAGTAGTAAACTGGCGATGGTCTGTATTGGACTGTAGAAGGGCATGGACCCCAATGCTACATGTTTCAACCCACATGGCAATTGAACCTGTTGACCTTAATCTGCTCTTTGCATGAAATGAGAATCCCTTTGGTGGCAAGAGGTAATGACTCTCTGAAATTCTTCCACTTCTGGTCTTCTCTACCTACCTACAGGACCTATAAGAGGAGTTATTCAGCTGGTACATTGGTTTTGTTGTCTAAGGAGCTAACGAGAGTCCCATGAATATCAGATGGGCTCTTTTCTAAAAAAACAAAACCAAAAACAAAACAACCCCACTAAAAAAAACAAAAAAAAAACAAATAAAAAAACTCAGTATTCCCTTGAATTTTAAGATCTCATCACTCTGAGACCTTAAATAGTAGTAATAATAGTAATAGTAGTAGTAATAGTAATAATAATAATAATAATAATAATAATAATAATAATAATAATAATAATAATAATAATAATAATAATATTTTTTATTTTTTAAAAAAAGGATTGAATTTTCAATCACCTTTTGGTTTGAACTCGAGAAAGACAGACGTTCTGTCGAAATATTGTTAAAAAAATAAAACATCTAAAATCGCACTCTTCGTCTTGACTAATAATAATAATAATAATAATAATGATAATAATAATGATGAGTTCTTACCTTGAACACATACATCGGGTATCCCCAAAAAAGAACACTTGTCACTAGGAACAACATAGGAGTTTTACTATTGCCAGGAGGGCCGAACAAAATGGACCTGGTAAAGGAGAGAAAAATAAAAAGAGATTCTTCTTATTATCATTATCATCAAATAATCACATGACAATGACATTTATTGCTCAATGCATACAATATATATACATGTGTGTGTGTGTGTGTGTGTGTTCTTGAGTATGTGTGTATGTGTATTTTCACACACACATGTATGTGTGTATGTACATGCACATACACACAATTCAAGTAATATCATGTCACTAATATCATACCAGTAACTTTGCCTGTTTATACTTTTATCCTTTTGCATGTGTGTATAGCTGGTACTCCATTGGTTATGATGAGTGCTCCTGTTGATTTGATCGATGGAACAGCCTGCTTGTGAAATTAATGTGTATCCTTAATGCAGGTCTCAGGGAGATTCAGCATGATACAGAATGTTTCAGGCTGGCCCTTTGAATTACAGGTATAACTCATTTTTCTCATCTGAGTAGACTAGAGCAATGTAAAATAAAGTGTCTTGCTTAAGGATATAATGCATGACAAGGAATTGAACTCATGATCTAATGATCATGAGCCGAATACCCTAACCACTAAGTCATGTGCTACCATTTCAAGCGTGGCTGTCGCCAGTTCCGCCTGACTGGCCCTCGTGCCAGTGGCATGTAAAAGCACCCACTGCACTCTCTGAGTGGTTGGTGTTAGGAAGGGCATCCAGCTGTAGAAACTCTGCCAAATCAGATTGGGGCCTGGTGTCGCCTCCTGGTCCACCAGTCCTCAGTCAAATCGTCCAACCCATGCTAGCATGGAAAGCGGACGTTAAACGATGATGATGATGATGATGATGACACACATGTGCATGAACACACACACATATATATGCATGTCTGCAGTTTTCTAATTCTTTGAGAATCCTCCTTTTGTGTATGTGTGTGTGTGTGTGTGTGTGTGTGTGTTTGTGCTTGCGTTATTGTTTCTTTGCTTTGAATTTGAGCGATAATCATAAACGAGTATTGTTGCCATGCAAGTAGTACCCTTTGTTTCCAATTTTCCTTGAAAACTCGTCTAGTCATGAAGAAATATTACCAAACATCAAAAGAGGTGAGGGTTGGTGACAAGAAGAGCATCCAGTTGTAAAAAAAAACAAAAAAAAACCTGCCTCTACAAATTCTGTCCGACTGATGCGAGCATAGAAAAATGGATGTTAAAATGATGATGAAGGAAGGAGGATTTTCAAAGAATAAGAAATCCTGTCCCCAGTTTATGACTGGTACCCATTTTAATGACCCCTTTCACCCATGTAAGGTTAAAAAACAATGTCAATCCTACTGGGATTTGAATACAGGATATAAGAGGGATGAAATTAATTACCAAATACAAAGAAGGCCATATTGGAAGAACTTGGCACAATACCAATACTTTCAATTTGTCACCCTCAATTTTAATTATACTAATGATAATTTCTTAATTATTAGTGAGTGAAATTTCTAAGGCAGAAATATAATTTTTCATTTGTTTTTTATATTTTAAACTTTTTTCTACTTTTTTTGTGACTTTTTTTTTTACCTCTCTCCCTTTCATTCTCTCCTTCTCTCTTTTGCCATACACTCCTTTCAAAATTCTAAATTAAAAAGTTTTGTTTAAGCAGAAAGAGTGCAGTGGTGGTAGCGGTGTAAAAGAAGAAGAAGAAGAAAAAAAGATTTTGATTCATTTCCTCTCTTCAACATTTGGCTAAGATGTAGAATAATTAAAACTATGATATAAAATTACTACCTCCACCTCACTTTCATCTCTTCCTCCTCCTCCTCTTCAAAAAAATTATATATAAAAATTTTTTTTAAAAATCAGAAAAATTATCAAAAAAAATCCCTCAAAATCAGAAAACAAAAACAAAAAAAAAAAAAAATCAAATACAAATGATCGACTAATTAATTTGAATGTCATGTATTATAATCTGGTTAAAAATTTGAAGTCATTTTATAAGAGGAGGTATTTTTGTCCGAAATGAAATGTCTAATTTAGAACTGCTTGAACAATCCTTAGTTACTGTTGTTTGTTTGTTTGTTTGTTTGTTGTTGTTGTTGTTGTTATTATCATCATCGTTTTCATTATCATTATCATCAAACAGTCACATGATAATGACATTTGCTGCACAATGCATATTTTAAAACTAGCAAGATACCATCATCTGTTGGTTGTTGCTGCCATTAGAAGGGAAATAGGAAGGCATTGGCAGTCTCTATGCCTCTCTATTTTTTTTTATATCTATCGTCCTGCATTCATCTCAATACCATGTGCCTGTGTGTGCGTGTGTGTGTGTGTGTGAGACTGTGTGCACATGCCTATGGATATGTGTCTATATGAGGTTTTACACATACACACATAACATGTATTATCTTACACACCAGTGTTTACTGATGTATGTATGTGTGTGTGTGTGTGTGTGTGTGTGTGTGTGCAAGTTTTTATTTATAATTATTTGCAATTTTACATATGGTGTAGGTAGGTATATATGTATACATAAGATTACATATACACACATGAAAATGATGATGATATATATATATATATATATATATATACATACAATATATATATATACATATATATATATAAAACATATGTAATGTATGTGTGTGTATATATATATATATATATATACACACACATATACATATATATCGTTTTAATGTCCTCTGATGATATATGCATACATGCACACACCCACATATATATGTACATAAATGTATATGTATATATGTGTGTGTGTATATATATATATATATATATATATATATATATATGTATCATCATCATCATCTTTACACATGCACACACACACACACACATGGACACACACACGCGCAACATGTAAGTACATTCTTGGTACAAGTGTCTCCAGAATACAAACTACTTAAAACATAGTTCAATAAGTAGACAGTTAGATAGTTTCATCAATCAAATGATTGGAACATCTATATGACAAAATCAATGCTAGAGTTCATCATTCTCCAATAAATAATTAATTATTTTACTTTGATACTTTAAGAGTTGTTTACACAATTCCTGCTGCTTTTCTTAAAATTTTAGTTGACTTTGTTTGTAAACAAATTCATAGTTTCTGTTGCTGTTGTTTAGATCTGATCTGGCAGACGTATTATCAAAGGTGCACAATCATGTTCCAATATGTACCATTGTCATCGTCATCATGTAATGTCCATGTTCCATACCAGCATGGGTTAGACGATTCAACAGGATCTGATGGGTCAAAAGATTACATCATGTTCTAGTGTCTGCTTTAGCATGGTTTCTATGCCTGGATGCCCTTCGTAATGCCAACCACTTTACAGAGTCCACTGGGTGCCTTTCTCATGCCACTAGCACTAGTGAGGTTGGCATGCAACTTGTAAACCTAAGAAAACCAAGGGGAGGGGCTTTATGCACACAGAAGAAGGTTAAGGTATGATAGAGGCAGGTGGGTAGAGTGGGTCTTTATTGTAGGTAGGGCTACATGGCTCTACTCACATTTAGAAAAGAGTTAGGAATGAACCAGTAGTAGTATGTGTGTGTGTGTGTGTGTATGCAAATATCAAACAATGAGAATGAGTGCTTGATGCTGCATTGGTAGATAAAGAGTCTTTATTTGCATATTAAGGTTACCATTGGTTTTATGTTAAGAAATATCCCAACAATTTTTCAAGCCGATTACACAGAAAAATTGCTGAGATATTTCTTAACCTGAAACCTATGGTAGTCTTAATACACAAATAAAGTATACATACATATATAATGCATATGAATGAAGACAGTTGCATCAAGATGTGCTGAAATTTATTTGTAGAGGGAACATGTGGAAGGGGTAGACCCAGGAAGACATGAGCTGAAGTGGTGAAAAAGGATCTATAGACATTGGGACTCACAGAGGGAATGACAGGGAACCGAGACTCTTGGTGGTTTGCTGTGCTTGAAAAGACACATGAAGCTAAGTAAAAGCACGGTTGCCCTTGCATACAGGCTCATCCCCAGCAACCCTCTCCAGCTGAGCATGCTTAATTTTGTGGGCCTGTAGGTGCTAGTGCCATATAAAAAGCAGCTATGCCAGTGCTGCATAAAAGCACCCAGTACACTCTGTAAAGTGGTTGGTGTTAGGAAGGGCATCCAGCTGTAGAAAACATGCCAAACTTATGTAACTACTTAAAACATGCATATTAAATGCATTGAAAAATATCACTTTTTGGTTATGTGATTATTCTGATAGAACACAGCTTATTTCTAAAACAATCTAGTCTGTCCCTGTTTAGATGAAACAGTTACAAGACAATAAGGATATAAGTGTGTGGAATGTTAAACTGGATTGAGACAAAAAATTCTAGTAAAATGTATTACATAAAAGCATACTACTAAACAGACACACTGACCGACTTACCAAAAATCAAACCGTGGAAATAGGCTTTTTCTCTGTTTTGATTCTCTTTTTAAGTATGATATCACAGCTTCATGTTTCCGGCCCATAGCCAACATCAAGGGGGTCTTGCCATTTTTGTCTGGGAGATCGACTTCAACTCCATCCTGAAAAGATACGATAAAAAGAAAACAAAAATTATCATCAACATTTATAAGGATAGTGGATGGGCAGAAAGAATCATTACAGTGTTGGACAAAATGCCTTGAGGTATTTGTTGAAGCTCAACATTCTGAGTTCAAATCCTGCCAAAGTCAACTTTGTCTTTTATATCAATGTTTCAAACTTTTAAACAATAACTCCTGCGTTCTTGTTTTGATTCATGGAAATGGTTTTGTTTTCTTCCGTTTCAGTGACTACAAGATAATAAAGGTCATATAATGGTGGGGGTGGTGTTGGGTGGCATTGGTGGTAGTGCTGGTGCCAACAACCAGTGATGGCGATAATAGTAACAGTATGGGTAGGTGGTAGGGATGTGATAGAGGCCTGTTGATGATTGTAGTGATGTAGTGAGGCCAAATAGACTGATGGACACCAGTGATGATAATGATGATGAAGATGGTGATGATGTTGATGATGATGATGTTGATGATTCTGATGATGATGTTGATGGTGATGATGGTGGTGAGGATGATGTTGCTGCTGCAGGTGCTGCTGATAACTGTAAGTAGCAGGATAAGTTTATTTCTCTTTCTCAGTCCAAGATATTAATAATAAACTTTAAAAAGATGTAATAAAATGCAGAACACTCTCTGCTTCTCTCCTCACCCTCTTTCTCACATACACACACACATGTATGCATGCACGCACATACACACACACACACACACACAGAGAACAACATGGAAAAAAGCAAACGTGAAATACAAGGAAAAAATATTCCCCCATCATATTTAATAACGAAAACAATAAAAGTAATAAAAATAAGCAAAAAAAGAAAAGACAAAGAGCATAAAATACAAAAGAACATCTCCGTGTCCCTCCACCCCCACCCTCCACTTGCTTCTCTAAATACTTCCTTGGTTTTTTTTTTTGTTTTTTTTTTGTTTTTCTTTTCTTGGAAAAATTCCATCAAATAAAGTCAAGAAATTTAAGAGAAAATAAAGCATGAAGAAACAAAAAAAAAAAACCAACAAAAAAAACAAAAGAGGAAGAAAAACATAACAAAACAAAACAAAACAAAAAAGAAAAACAAAAACAAAAGTAAAAATCCACCAAAGAAAGTTGAGAAAAACTAGAAAAATGTGTTCCGACTCCCACCTGTCCTCCTCATCACCATCATCATCACCACCACCACCACCATCACCACCACCACCACCACCACCACCACCACCACCACCACCACCACCACCACCGCCACCACCACCACCATCATCATCATCGTTATTACGATAAGCACTACTATTATCTTTATCAATAACAAGAACAAAAACGTAATAAAAAACGTTATCAAGAGTATGGAACATGTTTTATACCTGATTCGAGCAATCTTGACAGAATCATTAGCACTGTAGATAGAAATATATTATCCAGCAGCTTAAATGCTTCTCCATGCCCGAACCTTCTAGTCTCTTATCTCAATTCATCCTCCTTACTACGCACCTACATAAGATTTCTTTTCTTCTTTCTTCTTTTGTTTTTTAGCACTATCATCATCAGCCCCCCCCCCCCATCACCATCACTACCACCTCCCTGGTACCATCCTGGCCCTGCACATTTAGGCTTGCAGTTAGATGATGCTGATGATAGCAGTAATGGCGGTGGCGGTGGTGGTGGTAATAGTGAGCACCAGTATCTCCGTCAGTACTGGCGCTAGCATCACCACCAGCACCAGCACCGCAACTATCACTGATGCTGTGACCACCACCACTACCATCACCAATACCACCACTGCCTCCACCCCCACCACTACCATCGTCACTACCGTAACCGTGACCACAAGCATCAGCGCCATCATCACAAGCACTACTACCACCATCACTAGCTGTACCACTGCCACTGCCGCCACTACTGCAACCACGAAAAATCCTCACCAGCACCCCCTCCAGCCCAAGCACCACCACCACTAGCTCTACCATTGCCTCCACTCCCACCCCCACCATCACTACCATAACCATGACCACAAACACTGGCGCCACCATCACAAGCACTACTACCACCAGCACTACTGCCACCACCAAAGATCCTCACCAGCACCACCATCACTAGCTCTACCACTGCCACCACTACTGTAACGATCAAAAGTCCTCACCAGCACAACCCCCCGCCCACATCCAAGCACCATCATCACTATTTCTACCATTGCCACCACCAGCAACCACCAAAGATCCTCACCAGCACCCCCACCCCACCCAAGCACCACCAGCACCACTACCACCACTGCCACCACCGTCACTGCTGTTGCCACCACCAGTGCCTCCAGTGCAATTATAATTACATCTATTACTGGCATGACTTTACATCACTTCCACTACAGGGCCCCCATTCAATCTCCATCCGAACTACGCAACCCCCTTTTCCATGCTACGTCACACCACATCAGACTATGCGCCACCACACTACTCCACATTGCAGTTCACTACACCACATTATACAACACTACAACCACACCACAGTATGTTGCTAAAACACATCAGACCACTCTATACTACGTCCTTACAATAACACCCAAGCTATATAGTACATCACATCACAGTATGCACCACTACACAACATCATTTCTTCATAGCTCAGATATGAGATATCTCTCAGATTGAAAGATAGACAGATTAAATAAAATAGGTATTGACCCATGGTCTAGAGAAACTGACCATGGTGATTATTAGCAGGTGGAATATACCATTGTGGAATTTACCTATGGTGGAGTTTTCTATGGTGGAATTTACCTAGAACCCTGCAGGATAGGTTATGTAGTTATATTTGGGCAGAATCATAATAAATCTTTTTGTTACCACATTTTTGTTGAAAAAACACTTTCTTTGTTTCAAATAATTTCAGAAGTAATGAAGAATTTGATAAAATAATTTATGTTTGGAATATAAATTAACTTGAAATTTTCATGTTAAGTTTTAATTCAAATCACTTTGACCCTTTTCTGATACCAATCTTCCTCAAACTGCTCCTGGTTCTATGATACAAGCTTCCTGTATCTAAATAAAAACATTCCATCAAAATTTCATGTTAAGTTATGTTCCAAACACCAGTGTAATACTGATAAAGTTATTTTATCAAATGTTTCGTTATCTTCAAAATTAATTAAAATAAAGTTAGTGTATTACACTGAAAGATGGTAACAAAAGAGTTAAAACAAGGCGTTTGTATCATATTTGTAGAATCAGGAGTGGTCTCAGGTGGACTGATATCAAAAAGGTTAATAGAGTGTATAAAAAAAAACATTCACGGTTGTTGTTTGTCTATAGTTCACTTATTTATTTTTTATCCAAAGCAGTTGATGTTTATCCTGTTCCTCATTATAGTCATTGCTTAATGTTCAATGATTCCATGCTTGCATGGATCTGATGAAAATTTGTTCGGGCAGATTTTCTATTGCCAGATGCCCTTCCTGTTGCCAACCCTCGCCTGTTTTCAAACAAGGTAATATTTCACCTTGGAAGACAGAAAGTGAAGAGTATCTCTTGTATGATAGTGATGCTCATATGCAATCATCACATAGATGCCAATAGATGTATACATTTTCTGTTACGTAAATGTTTGGTTTTTCATCTTCAACTGATATTTATAGGGAGCAGGTGAACCAATGGCAGTTTTGTTTATATACTTTGCTTCTTTTTGTTGTTGGCATCAGAGCTTGTGTGTGTGTGTTTGTTGACTTCAGTTGCTTTTGAACTTATTTATTCCATATTCTAGTATTATTTTGTGGTGTTTAGTTATTAGGGGTGTTGTTACCCTACTTGTTCTTCATATTAAGTGTGTAAGTGGGTTCTGCCTCCTGTATTTGTGTAGCTTCTGTAATCTGTTGTATGGTAAAAACATTTGGATGTCTAGAGAGCATTTTTACTTCAAAGTTTTTTTTACTGAGCTGTCGTTTCTGTGACATGCAGTTTTGGGTCCAATCCCACTGGGCAGACCTGACCTAACCAAGCTTTGTGAATGGATACAGTAGATGGAAACTGAACGAAACTTGTTATGTGAATATAAACGTGTGTGAATGTGTGTGTTCGTTCTTAACATCACATGTTTGTTCAAAGTGAGTCACCATCAAGTGGAATCGTTTGCTTTCAATCTTTCATGAAAAAAATTTCCTGCCAGAGAAGCTGTCTGGCTTCTGTGCCAGTGACACGTAAATAGCACCATTTGAGCGTGATCATTACCAGCGTCGCCTTCCTGGCACTTGTGCCGGTGGCACGTGAAAAGACGTTCGAGCGAGGTTGTTGCCAGTGCCACTGGACTGGCTCCTGTGCAGGTGGCACGTAAAATACAGCATTTTGAGCGTGGTCGTTGCCAGTACCGCCTGACTGGCCTTCGTGCCAGTGGCACGTAAAGGCACCCACTACACTCTCGGAGTGGTTGGCGTTAGGAAGGGCATCCAGCTGTAGAAACTCTGCCAGATCAGATCGGAGCCTGGTGTAGCCATCTGGTTCACCAGTCCTCAGTCAAATCGTCCAGCCCATGCTAGCATGGAAAGCGGACGTTAAACAATGATGATGATGATGATGATGACTGCTGGAAAGATTCTAACTTCAGTGTTCTGGGATAAAGACAAAGTACTCCTCATAAAATATCTGCACCATCAATGCAGAATATTACATGTCTCTGTTAAACTGCACGAAGCTTTGGAGCAGAAACATCATGGAAAGTTGAGCCATGGTGTCCTTTTTTTGCAGGACAATGCACCAGCACACACAGCACATGAAACTCTATGGAGACTATGTGGCCTTGACTTCGAACTGATAAACCACCCACCTTACTCTTCTGACTTGGCCCTCTTTCACTATCACACTTCTTTCTACAAATGAAGAAACATCTCAAGAACACAAAAAATTTCACTCTGATTTGAAGGTGATTTCAACAGGGCTTAGGGAAACCGAAGAACTGCAGCAATAAGTGAGAAACTAAGAGGAGAATATGTTGAATAGAGTCATAATTAACTGACCCTTCTGTATTTTCTTTGACCCAGAGTCAGGAACTTTTTAACACCACCCCTTATATGTATACAAATATAAACGTATATATGTGTGTGTGG
>NC_142934.1:15509082-15536582 GCF_046866305.1 Octopus bimaculoides | reverse complement strand
TTCTTACTCTTTTACTTACACCAAATCTTTTCACATTCCACTTGCTTCATTTTTCCCTAGCCCCCATATGTTCCCTTTCCTTAACACCCCCTTGTTCTTCGTTCCATATTTTCTTTTTCTTCTGTCCCTTTGTTTAATTGTCTTTTCTTTCTTTCCATATGTTTCTCTCTATTACCGTTTCTTCCAACACCCATCATCGTTCCCTTTTTTCTCTCACTTCTATATGTTTCCCAATATTATACAGATTTACTGAATATCATTGCTCATATCAGCAATATCAATTGCATCTTTGTTTTTTTTTTGTTCTTAACCTTGCAATAGCATATCTTTCTAAAACATTATTTCTATAATTTCTCTTTAACTTACAACTCTGTTTTTATTTGAGTGGTGAATCACTCATTAACGAGACAACTACACTGCTTCATGACTGTAATTTGAACTCGCATCCATAAAATTTGTTTTGCCATGTAAAATGAAGCCAGCTGATATGTCATAACATAAGATATCAGCAGCAACACTATGGAAGTTAAAATTTGCAGGTGCAAGTTCAAATCATGCTTGCAATCAAAAATAGTCTTCCTTTTTATGAGCAATTTGCTAGAATTATATTCCTATTAATAATGCCAGAATCACTTTGGAGTGCCACATGTTGGATCAAATCCTTGAAAATCTGTCTTGTGTGTGAATTTCTATGGCTATCATTTATAGCTTGAGCCAGTTCATTCAATCTCCTGTATTAAAATCATGTATTTTTCTTGTCATTTTGCTAAAACACAATCTGAGAAAAGGACATCTGGCCACAGAAAATCTACCTCAATGAATCTGTTTGACATACTCAACCACAAAAAGTAGATGTTAATGAAGATGAGGATAATTATTATGATGATGATGATGGTGCTTTTATATGTGTGTGTGTGTATAAAAACATAAATTCAGGAGATATGAGAGGTGAACTTAGATTTATTATAATCATGTTACTTCCAGAGGATTACAGCTGTTTCGCAATCTTCTTCATGTAGTATACAAGAGCTTATGTGTACATGTTTGCATTAATATGTATATTTGGCATTACACAAAACAATTGTGTATTCACAAATTAATGCAAATAAAGAAAGCTAGCTCATCAGATCACCAGGCATCTTGGTTACATCAACAGTTCAAACTCTATCATGTTGTTTTGAGTGGTACTGATAACATGCAACTTGTCACATCAACGACTAAAGTAGCACTCTCTCCAGGCTAGCCTTATGAGGAGAGTTACTAGAAATCTATCTGGAAAACCTTAGCAATGACTACCTAGTAATAGTTTGTGTGAATGCAGAAATACTCTTGTGGTGGTCTACTTTAAGATGGTAGTACATTTTATTCTACCTGAGTTTCTCTTTATTTCTTTATGTGTTCCAGCCCAAAGACTGTGGCCATGTTGGAACACTGGTATTAAATCATATTAACGCTCCCATGCTAGGAGTTGCACAAATGAACAACACAATATATATTTTTTGATGCATCTCTTTATTTGCTTGCCAATGTGTGTATCTATTCAAAATATATACATAAATATATGTGTGAGTTTGTGCATATAAGTGTGTATATAAGTGTTCAACTTGCTTCTCTACAGGTTCTGATCTCTAAATTATTTCCCTGAGAAGACATTTGTCCAAGGAGCCATGCAACGGGATTAAACTCAGAACAAAGTGGATGGGTGAAAAACGAACTTGTTAAACTATGTAGCTATGCTTGCGTATTCTCCTTAAGTTCTCTTGGAGACTACAGCTATTTCAAACTACATGGAAGTGTATTCGTACAGGAGGAAGAACTTCTGAAACTATGATGGGTTCAGGAACTAGCAAATACTCAGCAATGATGATGCTGGCACTGGGGAAATAAACATTCACAAGTGTGGCAGTCTGTCCATCCATAATTCAAGCCATACAATAAAGCAAAAATGAAAAAATACTCCGATTCTAATATTTCTTTTTCAAAAATGGAATTAATCTCTTAACTTTCTTTTTTTTTTTCCCCCCACTGTTTGGAATATTTTCTTGATTTCTCCTTTGTTTGTTTGCTCTCTGATATTATTTTCTTTCCCCTGCTATTCCATTTCATTTCATGTCATTTCATTTTAGTTCACAGGGGCCAAATATTTCAATATATGATGGATAGATGACTGGATGGATGGAATTGTGGAATTGATGTATTGTTGTTGGTGGTAGATGACAATGCGTGGAGGTAGACATGGTAGCAAAGATCATAATCTCTGAGTGGTGTAGTGCAGAGAAATAAAGTGGTTTGGGTCAGAGAGTAGGTGTGACATCATCAGGAATGGAGGGTGGGGGTTGGAGAGTAATATAAAAGAGAAACAAAAATAAAAAAATGAAAATCAACTTCGAAATGAAAGAAAAAACAAACAAAAATAGTAAAAACAATCATGTATGGGTGAGAGAGAGGAGGATACAAAGAGTGGGGGAATGAAAAAAAGGGAGAAAAGAGTGTGAGGGAGTATTAGAGGAGAAGAAAAAGGAGAGGGAGAAGTTGAGGGAGAAAGAGAGAGAGGTAGCAACAAAGAATGAGGAACTAACAGAGAGAGAGAGACAGAGAGAGGGAAGAAAGAGAGAGGGGGAGAAGGAAGAGGGAGAAGAAGGAGAAGAGGAAGTGGGAGAAGCAAGAGAGGGAGAAAGAGAGAGTGTGATAGTAACAAAGAATGAGGAGCTAACAGAGTGAGAGAGAGAGATGGAGAGAGAGAGATGGAGAGAGAGAGAGAGAGAGTGCGAGAGAGAGATGAAGAGAGAGAGAGAGAGATGAAGAGAGAGAGAAAGAGTGAGAGAGAGAGAGAGGCAAACAGACAGAGAGAGAGTATTAATAAGTGATTGAAGCTGTTTTGATTGTATGTGAATGATTGAGTGCTTTCTTGTGTGTGTGTGTGTGTGTGTGTGTGTGTGTGAGAGAGAGAGAGAGAGAGAGAGAGTCTGAGGTGGTTCTGATTGTGTATGCATAAATGAGAGCATATCTACATACTATTTTCAATGTGTTTGTGTTTTGTCTCTATGCGTACATCTAATACACAAACAAAAATTAAAAAAAAAAACATGAAATCATACAAAAACAGAAGAACTAAAGTCGTTGTTTAACTTCCAAACTGGCCCAGGATGAGCAGTGGACCTATGATTTAAAGGCATTCTAACCATGACCATCCTGAATTTCCTCAGGCATAGCATATCTTGGGCAATAGTGTCTGGTGTGGTCGAGTTTTAAGATCATAAGGTGTAATATGAGGGAGATTGGGTTCCTATTTCTAACAAGTTGACCAACCACCTGTAATTCAGGGTGGCAAGACGGCAAAAATGATACAACAGCCGGACAAATGCTGTGTGGTATTTAATATCACCCCTTTATGTTTTTGGTTCAAATCCCCACCAAGGGAAGTACCAGTAATTTAATGGGAGCTGGTTCAACTAATTGCATCGCCTCACTGTATGAAACACCACTTTGTCTCTATGTCAAATAAAAATCATCATCATCATGACTGCTACTACTTCTGCCACCACCAGCAGCAGCAGCACCACCACCACCACCACCACCACCACCACCATCCATTGTTATTATGATTGTCTTTTCCATTCTGGTATGAGTTGGATGAGAGTTCTTAAGATAATAATATTCTCTTGGAGAACCACCACTGCTTCTCACTAGCAAGGCAGAAAGGGGTTGTGGTCCCTAGCCTGGTCAAATGAAAGGTATTAGGGATTCCAAGCAAGCATTCACCCTTAATGTTTACATGTTGCAAGGCTTCTTAGAATTTTCTTCCTTAGTCCTTGGCCACGACAAGATTCCATACAACTGGACAGTAGACTTGAACTAAGACGCTTTATTTTTAAACTCACAGAAATGATGCTTCTATTTAATTCTTTTCTATTCTAGGCACATGGCCTGAAATTTTTGGAGAGGGGTTCAGTCGATTCGATTTACCCCAGTATGCAACTGGTACTTAATTTATCAACCCCGAAAGGATGAAAGGCAAAGTTGACCTCAGCAGAATTTGAACTCAGAACGTAAAGACAGATGAAAAACCGCTAAGCATTTCACCCGGCATGCTTGACCCCAGTATGCAACTGGTACTTAATTTATCAACCCCGAAAGGATGAAAGGCAAAGCTGACCTCAGCAGAATTTGAACTCAGAACGTAAAGACAGATGAAAAACCGCTAAGCATTTCACCCAGTATGCTAACATTTCTGTCAGCTCACCGCCTTATGCTTCTATTTAATTCTGTCAATGTCTTGGGTATGACTTCAAACTATATCTGGTACCAGAGTCTAAGATTAGGAGACCGCAGATATTGAGTAAAATGACGAAGAATGGAGGTCACTTCTGTTTAATAATGGTTTCAAATTTTGGGACAAGGCTAGCAACTTTGGAGGAGGGGTAAGTCAATTACATTGATCCCAGTGCATAACTGGTACTTATTACATCGACTCTGAAAGGACAAAAACCAAAGAGAACCTTGGCGGAATATGAACTGAGAATATAAAGAGCAGAAAGAAATGCTGTTATGTGTTTTGTTTGACTTGCTAATGATTCTGTCAGTTTGTTGTCTTCTATTTAACACTTCAGCATCTTATAATAATTCTGCTTGTCATTCCATTACTTAGGCTGTTGGTAATGCATTTGTATGATTAGAGAAGAAGAGGGAGACATAAAAAAGACAGGGAGAGAGAAAAAGAGAGGGAGTGAAGCATCCATGATGTGAGGTAGAGGTAATGCAACTGTATTGCTTTCACATAGTTATTTGAAGGAAAAGAGAGTGCAAGAAGGAGAAAGAAAAAAAGGAGAGAGAAAAAGAGGATAATGCAAACAGTGAGACAGAAAGAGGAAAAGAAGAAAAAGAGGGCAAGAGTAGAAGATGGAGAGAGAAAAGGAAGGAGAGAGAAGCGTCCATGACATGAGGTAGTGAGAATGTAGTGTTTATTATGTGGTTAAAAAAGTTAGTTGAAGGTAGTGATATAGAGGAGAGTTAAAAATGTAATTTTAGTATAGGGGGTTACGTTCTGATGGTGAGGTTAAAGGCAGAGAGAGAAAGAGAGAGGGGAGGCACAGAAAGAGAGATGATGATGGTGGTGGAGATGGAGGTGGTGGTGGCGATGGTAAGTGAATAATGAAAAGCGTATTTTTTTTAATATCACCTATCATTTAATGCATGCGTACAAGTGCAATTCCATGAAATATTCATGATTATTTACGTGGCAGATATGTGCAATTTAACTAAAGGTTGTATCATATGTACGGCGATATTCTATTTGTTTATGGGGAAAATAGAAAAATAAGAGCGAATATCTATTTTATGATTACTGTGTATTAAATTTATATGTTGTTGTTGTTGGCACTCCATTGCTTACGATGTTGAGGGTTCCAGTTGATCCGATCAACGGAACAGCCTGCTTGTGAAATTAACGTGCAAGTGGCTGAGCCTCCACAGACACGCGTACCCTTAACGTAGTTCTCGGGGATATTCAGCGTGACACAGTGTGACAAGGCTGACCCTTTGAATTAAAAGCACAACAGAAACAGGAAGTAAGAGTGAAAGAAAGTTGTGGTGAAAGAGTACAGCAGCGTTCGCCACCATCTCCTGTTGGAGCCTTGTGGAGCTTTAGGTGTTTTCGTTCATTAAACACTCACAACACCCGGTCTGGGAATCGAAACTGCGATCCTATGACCTCGAGTCTGCTGCCCTAACCACTGGGCCATTACGCCTCCATTTATTAAATCTATAAAATTGTGCTTAAAGTATATAAAGTGTATATATAAAGTGCATTAACTAATCATTGTATTCCAATTTCTTTCAGTTATCAATGAATAGCAGATGAGCGACTATCTTTCCATACAGACACAACACAGGCTACACTTTCAGGATTTTGGGATAAAGTTTTCAGACATAACCTAACAGGTTTAGTATTAAGCCTGTGAAATATTAACGGGTCCTGCTAGTTCAGATTACTTAGTCAAATGTTGTACTTATTTATCCACATTGTTTTGAATTAATCAGGTATTATCTTGTAGCTTCAAAACTTTGATAATGTTCTTTTATTCTTTTATTTGTTACAGGCATTTGACTGCGGCCATGCTGGAGCACCGCCTTTATTCGAACAAATCAACCCCAGGACGTATTGTTTGCAAGCCTAGTATTTATTCTATTGGTCTCTTTTGCTGAACTGCTAGGTTACGGGGACATAAACACACCAACATCGGTTGTCAAGCAATGGCGGGGAGACACACAAAAATATACATACATATATATATATATATATATATATATATATATATACAGATATATAAATATATAATATGTCTATTCTACTGTAATTTTTTTACATTTTTGTGCAGCTGAAGATTGCTCTACATATTGCATTTAATGTAATGCTTGCATTACTTAAATAAATGGAGTAGCATGAAACGTGCGTACTGCAATCATCTTTAAAATCCGTGTTGCTTATTTTGATTTTTTATGAATATACATATATATACATATATATATATATATGTAATATAAATGATATGTAAATATATGCATATATACATACATATATGTACATACCTACATATATATATGTATATATACATACATTTATGGGTACAGGACATAAAAAAAATGTCAACAAAATGAGAAATGGGAACATAAAAAATGAACTTTTTTTTGAACAACGAAAGAAACAAATAGAGAAAGGCAAAGTCAACCTAGGTGAAATTTGAACTCAATCCCGCAAAGCATTTTGCCTGGCTTGCTAACAACTCTGCCAGCTTGCTGCTTTAATGAAGTTGATAATAATCCTTTCCTACTATGGACACAAGGCCATAGCCTGAAATTTTGAGGGGGGGGGGTGTAGTCGATTACATCAACCCCCAACACTCAATCGGTATTTATTTTATTGACCCTGAAAGGATGATGAAAGGCAAAGTCGACCTCGGTAGGATTTGAACTCAGAATGTAATGATGGATGAAATACTGCTAAGCATTTTGCCAGGTGTGTTAATGACTCTGTCAGCTCGCAGCCTTAATGAAGCTGATAATAATGCCAACAATAACAACAACAAGAGCTGCTCCCCACCACCACCACCATAAGTGCTGCCATCATTGTCACAGCCACCACCACCACCACCGCCACCGCCACCACCACCACCACCACCACCACCGACACCACCACCACCACCACCACCAACACCACCACCGTCACCGCCACCACCAGTGCTGCTGTCACCATCACCGCCACCACCTGTCTCAGACATTCAGACATTTACTTCATTGACATTTTTATACTGTTCGCTCAGCAAATGCCTTACCTTTCAATCTTGTCTCACCTGTCTTCATCTGTATTTCTCAGGTAACTCCACACCCTCTCACCACCTCCATCTCTCTCTCTCTCTCAGCCACTTCTGATTATTTCCCAGTCAATTCCTCTCCGAAACATTTTTAGCAGCTTCAACTCTGCTGTTTCTTCTTTCTTTGTCGGTGTCACCACCACCACCACCACCACCACCACCATCACCACCACCATCACCACCATCAACAACACAACCATCACCACCACCACCAACACCATCAGTCTTTGTTTGCTTACTTTTTTCTTTCCTTTTCGATTTATCCCACAAAGACCAGTCTTACCAAGTCAACTCACCACACACACACACACAAACAGACTCACAGAAATAGACATATACACACAAACTAACAGACAGACCATTTGTCTCTTCTTCAGCCTTGCTATGCAATAATAATAATTCCAGTTCCACAGACTGGATACACATCCTCCTACTCATCTCCCAAAATAGATTCTTTGCCATCGGTACACACACACACACACAGACATGTCCTCTTCCTTCTTTCTCTTCATTTCATCTAAATTCCTCCACCCTTTCTTTCTCTCTCTGCTCTGTCCATCTTTCTCTCTAATTATGTTTATAATCATTTCATTCTTTAACTTTGCTACTCTATAACACTCACATATGCTACATTTGTCTTACTTCCATATATCTGGATATCTCTTCATTCATTTAATTCTCTTGTCTTTATGAATTCATTGTCTTGTCTGTGTAGATGTAGATTTAGTTATTATTTACCTGTCCGATCTGTATATATATATGTCCACTATTGCTCTCTCAAATGTGTGTGTATCTGAAATATATTTATCCCCCATTCATCCTATCTTCATACATATGTTTTGTGTGTATGTATATACATATAAGTATGTGTGTATGTATATATATATATATATATATATATATATATATATATATATATATATATATATCATTTGTAAAAGACATAAATCTGAAAGAAGTACACTCTAAGATGTAGAGAAGTATATATTAAAAATGGGAAAGGCTGGTTTATGGGATTACATTAGGTTTCCTGTCCAAAAGCTAAATCCTTAATAGACGGGAAACCTAAGGTAATCTCCTAAATCCGCCTTCCCCATTTTTCATATATATACATATATATATATATATATATATATATTGTTATTTGTTTCAGTTATTAGACTGTGGCCATGCTGGAGCACCACCTTAAAGGGTTTTAGTCAAACAAATTGACCCCAAGACTTATTCTTTGTGAGTCTAATATTTATTCAATCGTTCACTTTTGCCAAACTGCAAAGTTACGGGGATGTAAACACACTAACATTGGTTGTCAAATGATGCTGGGGGTACAAACACAGACACACACACCGGTAGGGGCGGTCCGCATTTTTGGGTCTGCTGTAGGCAATGTGTTTTTTGTGGGGTCTGGGGGCAGCAAACAGAAGGGCCACCCTGGGCGGCACATACTTTAGCTATGCTAGTGCACAGACACACACATATGCACACACACACACACACACACACACACACACACACACATACATACAACAGGCTTCTTTCAGTTTCCATCTACCAAATCCTCTCACAAGGTTTTGGTCAGCCTGAGGCTATAGTAGAAGACACTTTCCAAGGTGCCACACAATGGAACTGAACCCAAGACCATGTGGTTGGGAAGCAAGCTTCTTACCACACAGCCATGCCATTTACGTATATATGTAATATAACATCATCATCATCATTAAACATCTGTTTTCCATACTGGCATGGGTAGTACAGTTTGACAGGAGCTCGTAAAGTCGGAAACCACACAAGGCTCCATTACTTTGGCATGGCTTCTACAACTGGATGCCCTTCCTAATGCCAAGCACTTTACAGAGTGTACAAAGTGTACAGAATACTTTTTATGAGGCACCAGTACCAAAAGGATCACCAAGTAACTTGCAAGACAAAACTCTTTGGCTGGGAGTGGGGAGTAGTATTAAGGCAGGGTGGTTTGTGCCAGTTGAGAGATTAAAGGTACAGAGCAGGGGTTCTCAACCATATTTTACTTCTTTGGGCCCCACAGCCATTTGATGTTTAAAAACTAGTTTTATAGAAGCTTCTTTTAAATTTCCTCTTTTGATTTTCACATATTAAATCGTGAAGGTTGTACTATGTAAAATGTTAGAGAAAGAAACCTAGCTGTTTCTAGCAATACATACCAATACACACATCTAAAGCAAATATTTTTCAGGGGCCCCTAACATACTATTGTTGATCCCCAATTTACTAATTTGTGATGTGGACCCCCAAAAATCATATATGGACTCTGGCTGAGAAGCATTAATATAGAGAGACAAGGATAGGTGTCTCGCTGTAGAGTAGATAACTGTATTCAGGACCTACATCTCACTACCATGTAACATTGCCGTTTGTACACATGCATTATACAGTCTTCCTTTCACTTGGAGAGAAAGCCCTTTGGTTGCTAACAGATGTAAAAGCTCTCTGAATTTTCTCCACCTTATTCTTATTCTAGCAATCATATTATGTGTGTGTGTGTGTGTGTGTGTGTGTGTGTGTGTGTGTGTGTGTGTATGCTGTGCTTGAGAAGAAGACCAATCACGAAAGGCCTGGTTGGAGGCCCAACCTTCCGAGTTCTTTTACAAGGTTTAGAAAAACTGAAGGACCACTGCAATAAGTGTGTGAATCTGAGAGGGGAATAATTTGGATAAAATTATAATTAACTGATCTTCTTGTGTTTTCTTTTACCCAAAGCCAGGAACTTTTCAGCACTCACCTCGTATATTTTACCTTTGTTATAAAAAATATTTTAGGGATTATAACCTATAAATAAAAGGCATGGGTTTGACAACCAAATGTATCATGGTTTGGGTTTAGTTGGGTTTAGATTTGGTGCAATCTGAATCAATCCTAACTGAAGCCTATATTGAAATAGTCATGCTTTAGTTGTAAGGCTCACACATTCTTCCAAACAGAAGAAAGGGTATCACAAACCTTAAATTCTTTAAACTCTTTAGCATTTATACCAGCCATATCCAGCCCCTTACACCTACCCTACAAAGGTATTTTGAAAATAAACAATCAAATCATTGGAATCTCTAAGTTATGGTAATATATGATCAATTCAAGATGATGTGAATAAATGAGCATTACATTTGATAGAGTAATCTGAATGTTAAAGGGTTAAAACAAGGCTCAATATATCCCCCCACAAGGTTCAGTCTTAATTGCAGTGTGGCGTTTTGTGTTTGCCAACGACAATAAGAACAATGCCAGCAGAGTGCAAGTCCAAGTAGGGCCTTCCATGCTGAGCAAGTCAAAGGAGAGAGGCCAAACTAATATATATACTAACTCTTCCAAGAGGTAGAAATGGGATTGCAAGGGGCCAATAACCTTACCTAGAAGAAAAAGTTACAGAAACATCAATGAAGACAATTGAAAACCAACAAGACCTGAGAGAGGAAGGCCTTTTCTCAGGGCATCATAAGTGTCCCCCATACCAAGGGAGTGGTCCTGAAAACAGTCCAGTTCAGAGTTGAGAGCAGAGGAGAAGAGTCATTGATGGCTTATGCTCCATAGAGAGGGAAGTGCTTGAAAGAAAAAAGAATGAAAATGCTTAACCTTTTAGCATTTAGATTAATCTGCCAAACGCAATGGTTATGCATTCACATTGTTTTGAATTAATCATGGATTATCTCATAGCTTTGGGATTTCAATGGTGTGATTGTCTATTTTTAGAATTATATTGTAGGACAGGTGTGAGAAGCCAAATTTGGCTGGATTGAACATAAAATGGGGAGAATATTTAGGCCAGATATGGCTGGGTTAAATGCTAAAGTGTTAATATATATTTTCAAAGAAGATTAACCAATCCATATGATTTATAGTGCATTGTGTTACTTTTTTCTGTAACAAAATATGAAAGGTAATCTTCAGTTACACTTGTAAAATGGGCTGGTTTCAAACAAAAGTATTATTTGAGTTCATTACAGAGAGAGAGAGAGAGAGAGAGAGAGAGAGAGAGAGAGAAAAAGAGAGAGATAGATAGATAGATAGATAGATAGAGAGAGAGAGAGAGAGAGAGAGAGAGAGAGAGAGAGAGAGTTACAATACAGAAGGGGGAATGGGTCAAATTTTAAAGGTTTTCATTAAGAAAGGATTCATCACTCAGGCATTTGGCATGTTTCCTAATTCAGGCTATGATATTAATCAATCCAGCTGTCTTAACTATATCTATTAACCTTTCATATCATCTACGTACCTGTCAGTATATCTATCTATTTGTCATTTGTATCTATCAATCTGTCAATGAATCTATCTATATCAATCAAACTACTTCTACTTTTTCTTTTTCCAATCAGCCCACCATCCTTGTGTTATTCAAAACTTATACTTATATTTCATAGTTCTTTGTTTATCTACGAACCTATCATCTGCTTTAACTCCTCTATCTTTCTTTCTGTTTATGTATCTCTCTCTGTTTTCACCTCCCTCTCTCTCTTTCTTTCTGTCTATCAACCCTTCTGTCTGACTACCTATTATCTGTCTTTCTTTCTCTTTATCCATCTTTTCAAATTACCTTTTAAACCTGCCATCCCTTCATCCTTACATCTTTCATATTTTCCCCTTCATACTTTCTTTATAAAACCATCATTTTCATTTTTACCCTGCTGTTCTGTACCTTCCTGGCAACCTAGCTTTTCACTTCGGATAGCGGAAATCTATTTTCTCACAGTGTTCTTGACATCGACGCTAGCTATAACAGTGAAGTTATTGATTTTTTTATTTTTTGCAAAAACAAAAGGTTTCTAACAAGAAAGAAAGAAAGACAGAAAGGAATGAGTAAAAATATGAAAGAAGAAAAATAGAAAAGAAAAAAGCAAAGAGTAAAAAATGATAAGGAATAGGAAAAAGAAGGAATGAGGAAGTAGAAAAGGAGAAAAATATAAAAAAAAAAATGAAAGTATAACATCATAAAAAAAGTTTGTTGATACATATAAACTAATAATGATATATTAATAAAATGTTGCCGAATATACAGAATATACCGGAATATATGTTAGAAAGGGGTGTGAAGGATGAGGCAAAAATGGTTGAAAACAGAAAAAAAAAAAAAAAAAAAAAATCATATGACCACCCACACTTTGAAAATGGAAAGCACTGGAGCTAAATATATCTGTCTTTATAGCAAAACCTCAAACAGGACATTTTAGCTGTTGGAGACAGGCATCTTTTTGGTGAGGGCCGGATGTCATATGAAAAAGTGGAAAAGGAGAAAAAGGAGGAAAAAGGAACAGGAATGAGGAGGGGGGGGAGGAGGAAACAGGCAGGGATGAGGAAGAAGGGGAGGAAGAGGAAAAGATGGAGGGAAAGAAAGGAATAAAAAAGTGCAGTGTGGTTATAAGTGAAGGAGGAAACCAAAAGAAGGATGAAGAAGAAAGAGGGAAGAGAGAGAAGGAAAATGACAGAGAGAAAGAGAAAGAAAGAGAAGAAGGAGAAGAAGAAGAAGAAGAAGGAGAAGAAGATGAAGAAGGAGATGAAGAAGAAGAAGAAGAAGAAGAAGAAGAAGAAGGAGAAGAAGGAGAAGAAGAAAAAGGAGAAGAAGAAGAAGAAAAGGAGAAGAAGAAGAAGGTGGCAGGAGGAGAGAATAAAAGATGGAAAGAAAATGCAGAAAGAAATATGGAAGAGAGAGAGTGAGAGGGGGAGAGGAAGAGAGGGGGGAGAGGAAGAGAGGTGGAAAGGGAGAAAGAGTGAGATGGAGGGAGAGAGAGAGAGACAAAGTGAGAGAGGTGGAAAGAAGGAAGGTATAGACTATCGGAAAGTTCTGTGAATAGAGTGGATATCGGCATAAGTGGCCGATGGCTATTCTGCAGCATGTTGTCAAAGACTCCAGAGATTTCCAGAATGTTATTTACATAAATAGAAACACAAAAAAAGCCACAGATGTGTATGCATATACGCACACAGACACCTACACAAAATACACACACACACACACACACAAAATCAGTGTTATTTACGTAAATGTATCCACATACACACAAAGGTCACTGATGTATATGCATACACATATAAATACATATACAAATACATGTAGACACACACACACAGGGCTGTTTAACTTAAATGCATCCAGACAGACAGGAATCATACTCAGGGTCACACAAGCACACTCACATGAATGCAGATACAAGCACGCACATTCATAGATGCATAAACACACTCACATTTACGACTATGCAATGTAAAACTATGCATTAGTTAAAAAGTAGAATAAATTGATTTCTAGTCCGGAAGAGGAAAAGAATAACATTTCATACTGAATTCTTCACTGGACAGCGTTGTTGTTGGTTAACCCCAAATCGGCCCTAAATGAACAGACCTACCATTATAGGCATTTCCAGCATTCCATTTCATGTTTTTTTTCTTTTATGCAGGCATTACTGTGTGGTAAGAAACCTGATTCTCAACTACATAGTTCCAGGTTCAGTCCCATAGTGTGGTACCTTGGGCCAGTGTTTTCTGTAGTAGCCCTTGACCGAAGAAAGCCTTGTGAATGGATTTTGTAGACAGAAACTGAAAGAGGCGGCGAGCTGGCAGAATCGTTAGCATGCTGGGTGAAATGCTTAGCAGTATTTAGTCTGCCGTTACGTTCTGAGTTCAAATTCCGCCGAGGTCAACTTTGCCTTTCATCCTTTCGGGGTCGATTAAATAAGTACCAGTTATGCACTGGGGTCGATATAATCGACTTAATCCGTTTGTCTGTCCTTGATTTAGCCTGGTTTCTACGGCTGGATACCCTTCCTAATGCCAACTACTTTACAGTGTGTGGTGGGTGCTTTTAACATGGCACCCGTATGATTAAAAAATGTGCCCATATATGATGGGCTTCTTTCAGCAAATCCACTCACATTGCCTATTTAACTATATTTGGATATATATTTGTGTGTGTGTGTGTGTGTGTGTGTGTCTTTGTGTATTCCCTCCTTCTGCCCAATGCTTGATAACCAGTGTTCATTTATTTACATCCTCATAACTTAGTGGTTTGGCAAAAGAGGCTGATAAATTAAGTAGCAAGCTTAAAAGAAAAGGAACATAAGAAGTAGGGTTGAGATGTTTGACTACATCCTTTAAGGTGGTGCCCCAGCATGGCCACAGTACAATGATTGAAACAAGTATAAGATAACAGATAAAAGTTCAAAGAAATAGTGTACTTCAAACTACATTTTCCAATATATATATATACTATTTCTAGCTGGTTGAGAGAGAGATTAATGAAAACTACAGGAAGAGGAAAATCAAATATTGAGGAATAGCAAAAAGGAAGGTTAAATTAGGCAGCAGTCAAATTTTGAAAAATTGGGGGTTGGGGTAAAGGTCAGGTGAATAGTAGACAACTAGGAGACGATTAATAATAAGGATGCAGGCAAAGTGAGAAGCAGGGTGCCAAATCTTTAAAGCAATGAGGAAAGGGATTAAGGTCAGAAGATGAGAATATATATATAAGGCTGTGTGGTTAGAAAGTTCACTATGCAACCATGTGGTTTCAGGTTCATTCCTAGATTTTACATATCCAACTGTTGCATGCATTGCAACGGTTGAAAATTAACTAAGAATTAATACTTCATTGCTTTAACAATGGTGAATATATTTTTAGTATTTTTCTTTTCAATATAAGTAATATTAAGGTTACATGGCTATTAAATATCTACTTATCAGCTTGCTTTACTTCACTTTCATTTTGTATGTAACAATATTTGATTATATAACTTCATGTTATATATAAATAAACAATACACTTCTTTTATTCAGTTTGCTTTAAAAGGGTGACAATGTGATGAGATGGGCTTAATTTTTCATTACACATAAACATGAATAGGTTAACAGTATTTATGATGATATTGTGTCTAGTGATGCATTGAAGTGTGTGTATGTATGTGTGTATTCAGGTGTGGAAGTAAGGCCTAGAATCTAAGGGCCTTAGAGTTAATTTAGCAAAAACTGAAGTCCTAGTAAGGAGGAAAACAGACAAACCACAAGTCCCTTCAGGGAAATGCCCTTGCTTGATAAGTAAGAAGGGTGTTGAGAGAAAAATTCCATATGTGGTATCCAGTGCAAGCTTTGGACACAAAAGTATCACAGGAAGGTTAACAGAGAATATAGTCTTTGTGTGTGAATACAATAAGCATTAAAAATGTGCAGGCAATAAACTCCCCAGTCATTTTTGGTAAGTACAAGGAAGTGAAGGAGATTGTCATCATCATCATCATTTGAAGTACTGTTTTCCATACTGACAATGGTTGGTTCAACAGGATGTGATGGGTCACAGGTCTGTATCATGCTCCAATGTCTGCTTTGGTATGGTTTCTATAACTGGATACCTTTCCTAACACCAATCACTTTACAAAGTGTACTGGATGCTTTCTGTGTGGCACTAGTAAGGTTGCTATGTAACCCACTGAGTGGGGGAATAGCAGAGACTATAGGTGACTATATGCTTAGTATTGAGAGGTTAAAGTATAATAGAGGGCCACGAACAAGTGTCTTGCTGTAGAAGGGATACATGGCTACTCATCATTATATAAAGGTGGGAAGGAGTAGCTGGAAAGAAACATAAAGGTGTTGGTGATGAGGTATCAAGGTGTACTCTCAAAGTACAAGTAGGTGAGTAGAAGATTGAATAATGACAGAATATTGGGAAGGGTGGGTAGGTAAGGTCACAAGCGTGTGAGAGGTGAGTGATAGACAGAGTTAATTAATGTAGGGTATAATCGAATTACTTGGTTCTTTTTGTGCAAGGACTGTAGTTTCTATTGGAAATGTCAACATCTTCACCTTGTTCTCAATTTTCTTCTATTATTTCTGTGCCTGTCTCTTACCTTTTATGGTGCTATTTACCATTCCACCGACATGTCATCTTCCATCTTGTTGGAACTTTGCTTTGTCGAGAGATCTGGTCTCTGGCTTACAGTAGTTGTCTCAGAATCTTCCTGTCGTCTATGTTATGCATTCCTATCTTCTGTCCCTTCTCAACATATGCATCACCTAATACTTCTTCGAATCTACATCTGACCAAAAGATCTTTCGGCTTCTATTACTTTCCTTCTCCAGAGTGTCTTGTGTTTCTAGGTTTATCTAGTTTTGACTTTCATGTCACTAATCATGGCACTATGTATTATTTCACCAGCAAAGGATTTCATATTCGTAACCATCTGTCTCCTCATACTCCTAGTGAATATGACTGTCTGTCTTACATGTTTGTCTGAATGGTAGGTGATCTGGAGGATGGCAAGTTTCTTGAAGTTAGTGCTGCATGTGGCGAAGTTATTTGTATTACAGAACTCAGAACTCCAAGAGACTTGATTTAACTTCATTCTGCGTACCATAACCATAGTCTCCATCAATGTTTCCCAATATATTTATTGTGTTGCTACTCATGTTAACAAGGTTGCTATTGTTTATCATTAAAGCTAGTCTGCAAGAGGGCCTCATAGAAAAGGTTCTTTGACTTATTTATGAAGCCTGATTGTGGTTCATATACAGAGATAGTGTTGCCATGTTATCTATTAGTGTAAGCTTAATTATTCTGTCACATGCTCTGACATCTTCAATTATTATATCTATCAATTTCTATGACAATAAAATGCCAACTGCATCCTCAGAAGAATTTGTATTGTGTTCTTTGTTTGTAAGAAATCAGAATGAGGTTCTTCTCAACTGGGGTCCATATAAGATTTTTGGGGTTCATGCAACAAAATAGTAAATTGGGGATCCACAATAGTATTTCAAAGGCCCCTGAAAAATGTATTGGTATGTATTGGAAGAAACAGCTAGGTTTCTTTCTCTAATATTCTACATAGTTAATTTGGGATCCACAATTTTATTTTAAGTATTTTAAGGACCCCTGAAAAAACTTTGCTTTAGATGTATGTATTGGTACATATTACAAGAAACAGCAAGGTTTCTTTCTCTATCATTTCACATAGTTCAACCTACGCAAGTGATTGTGTGAAAAACAAAATAGGAATTTTGAAAGAAGTTTCTATAAAACTAGTTTTTAAACATCGAATGGCTATGGGGGTTTACCAGAGTAAA
Source organism: Octopus bimaculoides (assembly GCF_046866305.1). Lineage (NCBI taxonomy): Eukaryota > Metazoa > Mollusca > Cephalopoda > Octopoda > Octopodidae > Octopus > Octopus bimaculoides. Next base: position 15,519,135 of record NC_142934.1, on the reverse strand, counting down.
ATAGTAATCAAAGGGGTCCATAGATAAAAAACGATTGAGAACCCCTGTTTGTAGACATCATATACCCATTTGTCTCTGCTCAAGCACCTCTAAAATCTCTCTAGACCAACCTTTCGTCAAGCCAATGTTGATGGTGGCAGCCTTGATGTATTTTATCTGATAGGGAGAAGACAGTTTCTGGAAGTGCTTGGGCTGTTTGATGCCTATTTTCTGCAGCTGAAAGGAAGAGAGCTTGTGCAATCATTTGATAACAACTGAGGTGTTCTTACACCTGGTCAATCCACCACTGTGTGCAATATCAACTTAGTAAATGTTACCCTTGTATTTGTAATTAGGGTTTTTCATTGATGTGACTGTCATACTTTTGGTGTTTTTAATTTTTTTTTAAAGCTGCATGCTTTTTCTATCACAAGCTATTTTCAGCATGGACTGAGTGCATTTTATTATGCCACATACTCTATTGTAACTACCTAACTGGACTGAACTGTCCCTTCAATACTGTATTACTTTACAGTCAGAGCTGCTACTCCTACTCTCCTTGACAGGTTGCCTTTACTGAGGCTTTGCACAATTCATCTGCTATCCTAGATCAGTTGCTTTCTTTGAAGTTTAGCACAATACATTCTTCCATCATGCAAAATTCTATCTAGAGTTATTGCTCTCCTAGACAATTACCTAGAAGTCCAACATCTTAATCAGGTCACCTTCATTATGATCGTTGCCTCTCATCTTTTGTATAACACTAATGTGAAATCTCACTGTGATGGATTACAGTAGGACTGGTGTATTTGTTTGGATTGTCTAGATTTCTCTAGACTTGCTGTGCTTGCAGCACCATTGTAGTGTTATATCCCACCCGGATGTAGGTAGGATATGGTATGTAACTACAGATCTAGGACTTTTCGTCTAAAACACTTAAGTCTAATGTGCTATGGTCTAAAGAACTTTGGCCTAAAGTGACTTTTGTATAAATACACTTTCCTCTAAAGACATTTTTGTCTAAACTCACTTTGGTCTAATAACTATTTTGTCTATAGAATCTAAAAAAAAAATGTAAAAGATCTAAATAACTATACTCTAATAATCCTTTTTGTTTTTAGATGAAAGTGTCTCAGACTAAAGCTGTTTAGACCAAAGTGTTTTAGATTAAAGTACCGTATCCTCTAACTACCCCAGCTGGTTAAGACATTCTTTATCACAATTTTCCAGGAACAGCCTTTAGTAGAGATCAAGGCAAAGGGCAAGGAATGAAATTCTTTTCATGGTATAAGATAAGGGGGTAGGGTGGGACAGAGAATGTATATGTATGCCAATTTTTATCTTCCGAAAGTTTGATAAGGGTGATGATATAATATACTAACTGCAAATAAATTGCCATGCCATTGAGACATTTGTAGCATGCACTGAAGTGTCATTATCTATTTATCTTCATTTATGATAAGCATGTATGTGTGTACACATTTTGAATTTAAGTAGTATTAACTTCTATTTACTTATATCTTAATATCTGAGTACCTTTTAACTATTTTTATTTGTTTGTACATCACACAAATGTTTCTGTTTATATTAGATGCCACCATGGCTGTGTGGTTCAGAAGTTTGCTTCCCAATCATGTATTTTGGGTTCAGTTTCACAGCATGAAACTTTGGGTGTCTTCTATTATAACTCTGCGCTGACCAAAGCCTTGTGAATGAATTTGGTAGATGGAAACTAAAAGAAGCTCACCATATATGCGTGAGTAAGTGAGCGTGTATGTATGTGTGTATAAATATTTGAAGACAATTTTTCAAATTAAAAATTATTAAATAAAAAAATCTTAAAAACAATATACACGTGTGTGTGTGTGTGTGTGTGTGTGTGTGTGTGTGTGTGTGTGTGTGTGTGTGAGTGTGTTTGTAGGTCCTTGTTCGGATATGATGCAACAGTTGTAAATAAACATCACCATCATACAAACAATGTCAATAGTTTCTAAATTCACATGAAAATATTTCTGGCTCTGGGGTACTATTACCTTGCTTGGAAATAAGTGAGGACTGGCGATAGGAATGGTATCTGGCCATAGAAAAATCTGCTTCAGTAAATTCCATCTGCCCCATGCAAGCATGGAAATATGGAAGTTGAAGAATGATGATGATAAAAAAAATTATGATACATACATATATATATATATATATATATATATATATATATATATATAGGGTATGAGAGATATTGGTGTCAAGAAGACCCAAAAGATGTCGGGTAACGCTAAGTAAGTGCTATGGATATATATATATATATATATATCCTTAGAAACACTACTTCAGAGGATTCAAGAGCTAGAACTATAACAAGTGCTCTTAAAACTCATTCACCATTAACTTTTATTTATTAATATCTTAGTATTGAGTAAATGTTAACCATTCTAGTCTGTTTGTACAATGTATAATTATTTCCTTATATATTAGGTGCAAGGATGGCGGTATAGCTAAGAGGTTTACTATCCAACCTCATGATTTAGGGCTCAGTCTAGCTGCCATGCAGACGATTAGAGATTTGTGAGTGAATTTGGTACATAGAAGCTTAGAAGCATCAGTTGTGGTGTGCAAGAGAGACGATTGCGCTGGTATGGACATGTGGTGAGAATGGAGGAGGATAGCTGCGTGAAAAGGTGCCACACCCTAACAGTTGAGGGAACCCGTGGAAGAGGTAGGCCCAGGAAGACCTGGGCTGAGGTGGTGAGGCAAGACCTTCGTACATTGGGCCTCACCGAGGCGATGACTACTGACCGAGACCTTTGGAAATGTGCTGTGCGTGAGAAGACCCGGCAAGCCAAGTAAGATCGTTGCCAGTGCCCCTGGACTGGCTCTTGTGCGGGTGGCACATGAGATGCACCATTTTGAGCGTGGCCGTCGCCAGTACCGCCTGACTGGCTCCCGTAGGATTTTCGAGTGAGATCGTTGCCAGTGCCCCCGGACTGGCTTGTGCGGGTGGCACATAAAAGACACCATTTCGAGCATGGCCGTTTTCGTGCGGGTGACACGTAAAAGCACCCATTACACTCTCTGAGTGGTTGGCGTTAGGAAGGGCATCCAGCTGTAGAAACTCTGCCAAATTAGATTGGAGCCTGGTGTTGCCATCCGGTTTCACCAGTCCTCAGTCAAATCGTCCAACCCATGCTAGCATGGAAAGCGGACGTTAAACGACGATGATATATATATATATATATATATATATATATGATACACTCTCCTGTCAAAGATGATGTATGAGCATTCAACTTTTGTCAAACGGCTAGCATAGATGATTTGTTTATAGCGATCATTCATGTGTGTGTATGTTTGTGTGTCTGTGTTTGTCCCCCCAACATCACTTGACAACCGATGCTGGTGTGTTTACGTCCCTGTAACTTAGCGGTTCAGCAAAAGAGGCCGATAGAATAAGTACTAGGCTTACAAAGAATAAGTCCTGGGGTCGATTTGCTCGACTAAAGGTGGTGTTCCAGCATGGCCGCAGTCAAATGACTGAAACAAGTAAAAGAGTATACAATTCCTAATATTATTTAATTATAAAAATATAACGGGTTTTTTAAAACTTCAAATGGCTATGAGGAGTCCTGTAGAGTGAAATAGAAATCAAAGGGGTCCATAGGCAATAAATGGTTGAGAACCACTGGTCTATTTGGATGGTAGACTAAGTTCATTGCCTGCCTTAACACCACTTCCTGGACCTTGTGGGTGCCTTTAGGGAAGTCCACTCTATTGCTGACATTCACACTAAGTCTTTGATTTAAGGATACTGTCCTCTCTCATTCTCACCCACCCACCAGTCTAGCAAAGGTACATGGCTCAGTGGTTAGAGTGTCTGGCTCACAATAATGTAGTGAGTTCAATTCCTGGGCCAGGTTGTATGTAGTGTTCTTGAGCAAGATATTTTATTTCATGTTGCTCCAGTTCACTCAGCTGCAGAAATGAGTTACGACGTCACTGGTACCGAGCTGTATCAGCCCCTTTGCCTTTCCCTTGGACAACATCAGTGGGGGGGGGGGGGAGTCGAAGCTGGTATGCATGGGTGACTGCTAATCTTCCATAAACAAAGTTGCCCGGACTTGTGCTTCAGAGGGTAACTTTCTAGGTGCAATCTCATGGACATTCATGACCAAAGGGAGTCTTTACCCTTTTACCAGTCTGAGAGGCCCTGTAAAGAGTCATAGGCAGTGCCTGTCCCTCCTGACTAAGAAATATAAAAAACAAAACCCTTAAAAACCCTGGGACTATATGACTGCAAAATGAACGTCTTAACCTCAACCATGCTGGTGTTCACATAGATAAAACATGAAGCAAAGTAAATGAAGGCGTGTCTTGGATCTAGAGGAGTAAGGTTCTGAGGCAAGGCTGTTGTATATCCAGTAGGCAGTATTTTCTGCATTAGCTCCACTATGAAATAATCAATAAACTAAGGTGGAGCTTAAGTATGCCACACCCACAATAGATTGAATTCCCAGGACAACTTAAGAAATGTTTCCTTTCGTGAAAGCAATAACACTAAGGAAGTAAAGTCAACCTGGGTATATTACTGGTATTTATACAAGAGAATGGATTGAGTCTCTATATAATCACGTGATTTACTCTTTTAATGGATTTTTTTCAGTCATTTGACTGTGGCCATGCTGGAGCACCACCTTAGTTGAACAAATCGATTCCAGTACATATTTTAAGTCTGGTATTTATTCTATCAGTCTCTTTCGCTGAACTGCTAAGCTAGAGAAATGTAAACAAACTAATATGAGTTGTTGAACAGTGAGAAGACTAACGCGATGACATACATACACTTGCCTAATCTCTCTCTTTCTCACTCTCTTACACACACACACACACACACACACAATCTTCTCACAGTTTCCACTAACCAAATTCACTCACAAAGCATTGGTTGGTCTGGGGTTATAGCAGAAAACACTTGCCCAAGGAGTTGCACAATGAGACTGAACCCCAAATCACATGGATGTAAAGCAAACTTCTTAACCAAGGAGGGGGCAAATTGATTGACCTCCCCCAGTAGTTGACAGGTACTTTAATTAATTGACCTTGAGAGGATGAAAAACAAAGTTGACCTCAATAGCATTTGAACTCAGAACATAAAAAGTCAATACTAATTATCACTAGGCATTTTTTGACATTCTAACAATTCTGTCAGTTTATCATCATCATCGTTTAACATCTGTTTTCCATGCTGGCATGGGTTGGATGGTTTGACTGAGGTCTGGAATGCCAGTGGCTGCACCAGGCTCCAATCTGATCTGGCAATGTTTCTACAGCTGGATGCCCTTCCTAATGTCAACCACTCTGAGAGTGTAGTGGGTGCTTTTTACGTGCCACTGGCATGGGAGTCAGTCAGGGAGCACTGGTATCGACCATGTTTGGATGGTGCTTTTCACATGTCACTAGCACGGGAGCCAGTCATGTGGACCTGGCATCAACCATGTTTGGATGGTGCTTTTTACGCACCATCCGAACGTGGTCAATGCCAGGTCCACCTGACTGTCCTTAATAATTTCTAATTAAGGTAGAAGCCCAGCAATTTTTTTTTTTTTTGTGTGATGGTGGTGGAGAAGTGAACAGTTGATTATGTCAAAGCGGTATTTTATTTTATTGACTCCAGAATGATGAAAGGTAAAAGTGACCATGGAGGAATGTGAAATCAGAATGTGAAGGACTAGAATAAATATTGCTTTTCTCTCTTTTTCACTAGTTGTGTATAAAATTAAAATATACAAAAAGTTGCATTAAAAAAAAAAAAGATATGATACACCATTTACAAAACCGAGAATAAAAAGTTCTTAGGAATGGAATGAAGTAGTTGATTAATGAGACTGTGTTATTCATGCTAGTGAGGCTATCGAGAAGGATTAGAGTAAAAACCATAATTCTTTTCTTGGTGGTCTGTAAGAAGATCACTTTACGTAAAGTCATTTTTAAAAATTTTATTTACAAATTTTGAAATGTATTTTTAATGTTACTAAAAATGGTAGGGTTTTACTACAAACAGGTTTTTTAAACATATTCTTTTTTTACATCTGAGAGAGTTGCATTTTTGCACACAAATATAGGAAAGCATAACATCTATATCCATGACTCTGCCAAGCAACTCTGCCACTTCATTGCACTGGAGACTTCAGTGGAAGCCACTTTGTTGTCAGTAACTCAACCAGAATCCCAACTTCCGCTCTATCCACATTTTTCTGCAGAATCAGAATTGCACACCGACCTTACAAATATCAACAGTCTGCTGCTGTGTGGTTGGTGTTAGGAAGGGCATCGAGCTGTAAAAATCCTGCCAAAACAGTCACAGAAGTCTGGTACAGGCTTCAGCTCTTGCGGTACCGTCCCACCCATGCTAGCATGGAACACAGACATTAAATGATGAAAATGTGAGGGCCTGTAAAAACCACAGCCATTGCCCCTTCTCTACTAATAAACTGATAAAAATGGTATTAAAATGAAACACATAAAACTGCCTTGTCTTTCATTGTAAATTCTGTTACATCTAAAATGAGAGGAGCAGTTGAGAAGTTTGTTTCCCAACCATGTGTTCTTGGGTTCAGTCCTACTATATGGTGTCATAGGCAAGTGCCTACTACTATAGCCCCAGGTTGACAGAAGCCTTGTAGGCGAATTTGGTAGATGGAACCTAAAAGAAGCTCATCATATATATGTGTGGACACACACATACACACACAAATATGTGTGTGTGCTTATGCCTTTGTCTTGGCATTATGTGATGGTTGTAAATGAGCATCACCATCATACAAGCAGTGTTGTTTATTTCCAGTCCTCCATAGAAAATATTACTTTGCCTAGACACAGGTGAGGGTTAGCAACAGGAAGAGCATCCTAGCATAAAAAAAGCTGCTTTAACAATTCTGTCTGATCTATGCATGTATGGAAAAGTGGATATTAAATGATGATGATGATGATGATGATGCATTATAGGAAAAGAAATAAATCCAGTCCAAATAGTTGACTGTAACTTTCAAATTTAATAATTAGCAGAGTAAAAATTTAAGTAATGTCTAATTAAGAAGACAGCAATATTGCACTTGTCTTTGAGAATCAGGTGAGACTGTCATATCTGGTATCATAGAATAGTTCAGACTTGATGTTTGGGGAGGGTGTACGGTTGCTGTTTAGCCCTGAGTTATCTCTGATCAAGTATATGATCAACAACATTTTAGCTATGTCCAGCATTTTAGCTATGTCCAGCATTTTAGCTATGTCCAGCATTTTAGCTATGTCCAGCATTTTAGCTATGTCCAGCATTTTAGCTATGTCCAGCATTTTAGCTATGTCCAGCATTTTAGCTATGTCCAGCATTTTAGCTATGTCCAGCATTTTAGCTATGTCCAGCATTTTAGCTATGTCCAGTCGCTCATGTTTTCCTTGGGTATTGAATATCTGGGACTACATTATTCACTGTTTCTTCTCTTTAAACAAAAAAAAAAAAAAAGCAGGGTGTGATTTGAAGAGATATTTAACAGTAAGCCAATATCTGCCCTACTGGATGTAAGCTAGGATTAAACAAAAAATAACTACAACTACACATCCATTTTTACTAAGATGAATGATATTTAAAGGAAATTTGGCTGCTATTTTTGTTGTATTTATTTATTATATACAAACAATGACATTGAAATTTTAATTTTAAAGTCTCCTGCGGAGCAGAATGAAAAAAAAAAGCCTTCAGTGTATTTGAACTCACAACTATTGACCTCATAAGCCTGTTGTCATATCCATTAGTCATGTTTCTTTAAACACATTTTCATTAAGATTTTATAACACAAGAAACAGTGGAGAAATGAAGCCCCATTTTCTTCATTCTCCAGCTTTTCTTCAATTTGTAATGGTTTTGAATGTGGCAGTAATATGGCAGTGACAGATTCTACTAAGGTGATTTTAATTTTAATTTTTAGGCATTTCATTCCTGTAGACCTGATGTTTTACAGAGACAACTGATTACAGGTGATTACAGGAGAAATGTACCTGTACCTATTATTTGTTTATCCTTAAAAGAATCCCTACTTCTGATGGGCCCAACATGTTACTTGCTTAAATGAAGAGGGAAGCCTTTACACGACCACTTATGTCTTCCTAATAATCAATCCTATAATTTTATTTAAAAAAAGGGACACATTTGATTATATAGTCTCAGACTCACTATGCCTGAAAAACAGACAAACAAAAAGGGCTAGTCTTGGCTAGGATACTTTTGATTAGGGGTTAAATAACAACAATAACAGTGCCACTTCAGGTGCACTGAGAAGGAATCAGGGACCAGGGTTTAGACCATACCCCCACTGCTCCAACCGCCACAATCCCCTCTCAATGCATGTCCTCCTTCCACTACAGATATTAACCAGTAGATGTTAAGGCTGGATGTCAGATGCATTAACCCCCTACAGGCGACCCCGGCTGTGTGGGAAGGACTGGAAAATTCATGGGTACTGTTCCCTCTTTTACTCTCACTCCATGTGGTGACAGGTATAAATAAATGGAGATAACAGACACAGCAACATACTGCAATGCCAACAAGAAGAACAACACTTTCTGCTGCCTTTTTCTTTCTACTGTTAATAGCAAGACAGGTTAATAACATAAAGCTGAATAAACAACCTTGAAGGAACTGCTTCGTAGTCAAAATGACCCTACTAGAAATAGCAGCCAAATCTCCTTTGAATCACAGGTAAGGAAATCTCCTTTGAATCACAGTCACGAAAGGGAAAGGAAAACATTGGATTGGATAGTGTGGAATGTGATCCTTGATGCACGCTATTTTAAAATAAAACAAAAAAAAAACGATAGGAAGGTTGTAGTTTGACCACATTTTACCACAGGCCTGCTTGATCAAAGTGAACCTAGGGTTAAACATTAACAGCCACACCTATGCACCTAAACAGAAACTACATTCACCCATCACCTCCTCCTCCTCCCCTTCCACACACCAATAACATCAACTGCAGTAACAGCAACAGATGCACCATGAAAACACGATGCCGATGCATGTTGTGCAAAAGGAGCCTCTATGTGGTTCCTCAAAATGCTAGACATAGCAGCTGATTCTCTGCCTCAAAGGAAATCTTTCCATATTTATAAAAATGGGAAAACATATTGGATAATAAAGTCTTAAGTATACTTGAAATCACACCCTTTTATCATCTTAAAAAGATAAAAGAGCACACTGGAATAATAATGAGGTGGAATGGTCCCAGTTGGAATGCTTTTCATAAGTTTTACTCAAACAGGGTGGATTTCTGGTTAAACAAAAATAACAGCGTCTCTTATAAGAGTTCCAACTTTTCATTGCAACTCCTATATCACTTATTTTTAGTATTTTTAACTGCTGAAATAAGGTCTGCTGCTATTCCTGGTAATTTGGTGAGTGGTAATCATGGATGGATATCCATTCATCGGTTATATGTCTCCAGAAATAGGGGGCAAAACTCACTGAAAAGACCACACCCTACTATTTTAAGAAAACAATAACAACGCATTAGATAACGTGGTCCAAGATGAAAAGATAAAAAAAAAAGAAAAAAGATGGGATGGTTACAACTGGAATGTCTGATGAAAGGTTCACTCAGTTGTAGTTGACCCAGGATTTAACAACAACAACAACAACAGCAGTAGACCTTTGTTGCAAATGTGGGCCCAGGGTTTGATATCAGGTGTCCCAGTTTAGATTCCTGTCTGCCAGCAGGTGTCGTGTACAACAAAGGAAGAACAGAAAGCTGGGGGGGTGATGGCTTTTGTAGAGACCTGGGGAAAGTTTTACTATCGTTTGTAAACAGATGGCGTCTGAAGATAAAGGTGTTCTTCCTACCCTATAATGCAGAATACCCTCTGTTGTTCATACCTTCCTTAGTTTATTTATGGAGAAAAAAAAAAAGAGAAAAAGACACAGTGAAAGAGTGAGAGAGATAGGGAGAGACAGGGAGTGAGAAAGAAAAAAAGAGAGAGAGAATGAGAGAAAGTGAGAGTGAGAGAGAGTTGTGGACGATGAAGTTGAAAAATTCCAGT
>NC_142934.1:15489082-15504082 GCF_046866305.1 Octopus bimaculoides | reverse complement strand
ACAGACCGATAGAATAAGTACTAGGCTTACAAAAGAATAAGTCCTGGAGTCGATTTGTTCGACTAAAGGCGGTGCTCCAGCATGGCTGCAGTCAAATGACTGAAACAAGTGAAAGAATAAAAGAGTATATGTAGAGAGAGAGATAGAGATAGAGAGAGAAGTAAATATGAAAGAAAAGAAAAAGCAATATAGACAATATTGCATGTGTGTATGTGTGTGTGAGAGAGGAAGAGAGAGAGAAGACAGTATGAATGGGAAAGAGATATAGAATAGATAGATAGAGAGAGAGGGAGAGAGAGAAACAAAGAAAGACATAAAGTAGAATTAAATTTGGGTGATGATATTAGGATTATAGTGTCGGAGAGTGACAATAAGTTATGGGAATCCAGGAGAGGGTCCTTGGCTATTTTTTATTTAGTCCCCATCTGTCCCAACAGAGTAGATTTCTGTTGAAAGACACTCCAGCCTTGACTATCAATTCGTCTACCTACAACTACACCGTGTGTGTCATTTCTTTTCCAAGACCATAACGTGTAATAATGAAGGAGATTTGACTACTATTTCTAGTAGGTGAAGTAGCCATGTGGAGGCTTTTTTTTTTTTGTTAGTTTTTAGTGATGGAATGTGGGCATGAGATGGTTTAGACCCCTTAAATAGAAGAAAGAGGTATGGACTAGACTAATGAGAACTCGGGCAGAATGGAGTGATGTAAGACAAGACGGGGACGAACATGGCAGAGTATGAAGGTGAATAGATTCATCCAAATACGAATGTTTGTTTTCCATATTTAGAATATTTCAAACTGTTGCATGTGTTTCTACCAAATTTGTACTGTTTGCTCTGTCTGTGGCAAAATGGAGAAAAGTTCAAATTCAACAATTTTTATTTATTCTTCCCTCTCTCTCTCTCTCTCTCTCTCTCTCTCTCTCTCTCTCTCTCTCTCCCTCTCTTTCTCCCTACCTATCTGTATATATTTATATATATATATATATATCTTTTATCTTTTACTTGTTTCAGTCATTGGACCATGGCCATGCTGTAATATTGTCTTGAAGGGTTTAGTCAAACAAATTGAATCCAGAAATTTCTATTCTAATATAATGGATATCTATCGATTTATCTCTCTCTCTCTCTACCTACCCACCTACCTTTTTATCTGTCTGTCTATCTATCTATCTATCTATCTATATGTCTCTCTCTCTCTCTCTCTCTATATATATATATATATATATATATACATATATATATATACACACACATATAATATATATGTGTGTCTGTATATTATATGTATGTATGTGTGTGTGTATATATATATATATATATATATATATATATATATATATATATATATATATAATAAAGTAAAGTTGTGGAATACCGTACGAGTGGAAATATATATGAAAGAAGGTTTGAAAATGCACTTATTTAAAAAAAATATTTATTTACTTAACCGGTTTCACTTTTTTAGAAAAAGATTATCAAAAGTCTTTGAGAATAATAAAAAATGTTAAAAAACAGTCTGAGTATTAAAATGCATATATACATTCTTTGATGATAAAATATATTTAAAGTATAAAGCTTTGTATGAACTTTGTAGTGTTACATACTGATTGTCACACATTCTCTGATATTAAGGTGAAATTGTTAAAAACAGTGTATGAAAATACACATATGGAAAAATACATATACATATACATATTCTCATACATATTCTTTGACAATCGAATAAAATTGAGAAGGAACTGACCTGGCCTTTTTCTCTTGTGTATATTGAAGGAATGTTAAAAGCAGCAGAAATATAACAAAAAACTGTTACTCAGAGTTTCACGTTCCCGTTCATCAGACACAGAACGTGAAACAGTTTTTTGTTATATTTCTGCTGCTTTTAAATAAAGCATATTACTCTACCTCTGGTATTTGAGTACTCCTTTTCCCACCTTGTTGCACATTTATGTGCTTACTCCGGCATATATATATATATATACATACATACACACACACACATATATATATATATATTTATTTTTGTCCATTGATGGGTAGCATTCATACTGCTATTCAAGATGTTCTAAACTCGGAGGTTTAGCAAAACTGATTTTATGAGTATTTTTGTATTTTTTTAAGAATATGTGAGCACAAAAGAACCTTCAGGAGAAAGTTACAGCTTACCAAAAAGTTTCATAAGTCCCGTGTCCCAGTTATGCTATTCTAAATATAAAACTTTGGTCCCAAATCACATCATACACTATCGTGTGGTAGTAATTGGTTGTGTGAGGTAGATGTAGGTTATGTTTTATCTATCTGGCCTGACTGTACATAATAGGAAGCTGTTGTAGTGGCTAGATAAACAAGATGGACTGGAGCTTCTACAGACACACACAAAATTAAAAAAATAATCCAAGCATTTTCAAAATTGAAACCATATAATTAAATTCTAGACATTAGAGTTGACTATATTGATTTCGGTACTCAACTGGTACTTATTTTATCAACCCTGAAAGGAAGAAAAGCAAAATCAACCTCAGTGGGATTTGACCTCAGAACATAAAAGACAGATGAAATGCCACTAAACATTTTGCCCAGCATGCTAACTGTTCTGCCAGCTCTCTTTTACTCTTTTACATGTTTCAGCCATTTGACTGTGGCCAGGCTGGAGCACCACCTTAAAGGGTTTTAGTCAAAGAAATCAACCCTAGGACTTATTCCTTGTAAGCCTAGTACTTATTCTATTGGTCTCTTTCGCTGAACTGCTAGGTTACGGGGACATAAACACACCAACATTGGTTGTCAAGCGATGGTAGGGAACAGAGTCTCACACACACACATATGACAGGCTTCTTTCAGTTTCCATCTACCAAATCCACTCACAAGGCTTTGGTGAGCCTGAGGCTATAGTAGAAGACACTTGCCCAAGCTACCACACAGTGGGACTGAACACAGAACCATGTGGGTGGGGAGCAAGCTTTTCATTTCTTTATTGTCCACAAGGGGCTAAACACAGAGGGGACAAACAAGGACAGACAAAGGGAATAAGTCGATTACATCGACCCCAGTGTGTAACAGGTACTTAATTTATCGACACCCGAAAGGATGAAAGGCAAAGTCGACCTTGGCAGAATTTGAACTAAGAACGTAACAGCAGACGAAATACCGCTAAGCATTTCGCCCGGTGTGCTAACGTTTCTGCCAGCTCGCCGCCTTGAGCAAGCTTCTTACCACACAGTCAGGCCTGCGCTATATAAGACAGCTTGCTGCCTTATCTAAATCCTAAATATCAATTTCTAAAACAAGATGCAAATACTAGGGTGGTGGTGATGGTATATATCTTTTCTCATCTTTTATTTATAATGTCCACTTTGTATCATTTATTTGTTTCAGTCATTGGACTTTTGCCATGCTGGAGCACCACATTGAAGGGTTTCGTCAAACAAATCAAAGCCACAGCCCCTTGGGAGTACAAAACATTGAGATGGCTTGTAAGACATTTTCTCAATAAACAAATTTTCTTCATCATCTCATCAATGCTTCAACATCCAGTTTCCCATGCACACATGGGCTGGACAGAATTTGTTGAGGTGGGTCTTCTATGATCAGATGCCCTTCCTGTAGCCAACCCTCAACTGTTTCCATGCAGACTGATATTTCCCCATGACCAGACATGTTTTCATGGAAGATTGGAAATGAATGACACCACTTACATGATGGTGACACTCATTTACAACTATCACATGATGTCAAGGCAAGATGCCAGCAATATAAACGCACAAATGCACACATACAAATGTCTGTTCATCCATTTATCTGTCCATTCATTTCCCTGTCTGTTTGTCTGTCTGCCCCTCTGTCTATCCATCCATCCATCCATCCATCAATATATACAATGAGCTTCTTTCAGTTTCCATCTACCAAATCCATTCACAAAGCTTTAGTCAATCCAAAGCTATAGCAGAAGACACTTGCTCAAGGTCCCACTCAGTGGGCCTGAACCCAAAGTCATGTATTTGGGAAACTTTTTACCATACAACCATGTCTGTGTTTAGCCATGCTTGTATTCTTAGAAAAAAATTAAAAAACAAAAAAAGAAAAAGAATAAAAAAAAGAAGGAATTTTATCAAAGCTGAAAGACCAAAATGCTAAGCCAGCCTGTCTGATTCAAATTTAGAACTTAAAGGAATGCAGCTAAATAGTGCAAGGCATTTTGTCCAAGACTAATGATTCTGTCAATTTATCACAAGTCCTAAATTATTGATCTCCAAATATTGGCTCAAGCTCACATACTGCTGAAAGGTGGCTTTAGGAAATTGAATTGATTCCAACAATTGACTGGTACTTTATTATATCTACCCAGGATTGATGAAAGGTGATGAGCGCTTACTATAATTTGGTGCTCACAGCAGAATTGGGATTCTTTGTTTTCTGTAAATTTGAACTCTATATATATACTCTTTTACTCTTTTACTTGTTTCAGTCATTTGACTGTGGCCATGCTGGAGCACCGCCTTTAGTCCAGCAAATCGACCCCAGGACTTATTCTTTGGAAACCTAGTACTTATTCTATCGGTCTCTTTTGCCGAACCGCTAAGTTACGGGGACGTAAACACACCACCATCGGTTGTCAAGCGATGTTGAGGGGACAAACACAGACACACAAGCACATATATATATATACATATATATGACGGGCTTCTTTCAGTTTCCGTCTACCAAATCCACTCACAAGACTTTGGTCGGCCCGAGACTATAGTAGAAGACACTTGCTCAAGGTGCCACGCAGTGGGAATGAACCCAGAACCATGTGGTTGGTAAGCAAGCTACTTACTACACAGCCACATATATATATATATGTGTATGTATAAATCTGTTGGTTTAAACCAAAGTAACATGCCTGGTTTTTGGTAACACAGACAATCCCTTGTTACTCTCTATATCAAATGTACATCAAACCACAGAATGGCTTTGTAGAAGCCTATAACCAACAATAATACCATTGTTGAAATTAAAAACCAAAAAAAGAAATCACAAAATTAAGTAAATAAGAATAATGCAGACCAATATATCAACCATATTCTATCCATAATATGAATTAAAAAAAAAAAATCTATGTAGAGTTATATACTCTTTTCTACTCTAGGCACAAGGCACAAGATTTTTGGGAAGGGGGCCAGTCGATTAGATCGACCCCAGTATGCAACTGGTACTTAATTTATTGACCCTGAAAAGATGAAAGGCAAAGTCGACCTCGGTGGAATTTGAACTCAGAACTTAAAGACAGACGAAATAATGTAGAGTTGGAACAAGTGTTGCAGTGGTTGTTCTTGTTTTATTTTTTGGTCAATTATATGCTCCTTTCAACTGTTGACCCCTCTCTAGTGTGAAAGAAGAAAGCCAAGAAAGGCAAGAAAGGTAATGTTTCTAGCCTAGGGGGGCGGGTGCCTGCAACGTGATGCGTTTAGCGAGGTTTCAGTTCTTGACCTTGTAGTTAGTTGTCAGTCAGCTTAACCTTTTAGTTGTAGTCAGTTGTCTTGTTAGATCGAGTGTCTGTTGTGTGGTGTACAGCGAGGAGGTGGTGTTGTTTGTTGGGTTATGCTTACTTACTTCTTCTGATGACCATTTCTGGTGGTTAATGAACTTGATTAAGATGATGGTGGTACAGACAGGCAGATAGACAGACATAAATGCACAGAGAGAGAGAGGGGGGGAGGGAGAGTGAAAGAGAAAGAGAGAGAAAGGGGGGAGGAAGAGTGAAAGAGAAATAGAGAGAGAGAGAGGAGGGAGAGTGAAAGAGAAAGAGAGAGAGAGAGAGAGAGGGAGGGAGAGTGAAAGAGAAAGAGAGATAGATAGATAGATAGATAGATAGAGAGAGAGAGAAAGAGAGATAGCTAGAGAGAAAGAGGAGAGCTAGAGATAAACTTAATAATGGAAGATGAGAGAGAGAAGGGAGAGAGAGAGAGAGAGACAGAAGGGGGAGAGAGAAAGAAAGGAAGAGTAGCTAGCTAGAGATAATAAGAGGAAAGAAGGAAAGATGAAGAAAGAAAAAAAGATGGTGAGAATGGATATGTGTGTGCGTGTGTGTATATGTGTGTATGTGTGTGTGTGTGTGTGTGTGTGTGTGTGAGTGAATGCTGTAAAAGATAGATTATTTCACAGCACTATATTAATAACCTGTCAACTACCAAACAATCAGATGAAGGTTAGGTGACCAAAAATAGCTCAAACAAGCATAAAGATAGAGACAGGGCAGCGAACAAGTGTGTTCTTTTGGAAGTTACAGAACATTGATTACTGTGTGTTTGTGCGGGAGTGTGTGTATCTGTGTGTGTGTGTGTGTGCAAGGATATCAACATCTTAACACTATATTTTGATATCACATTATTTGTTTGAATGATACTGTCTTCTGTTACATAGTTATAACATTGTCTGTTCCTGCTGAGAATATCATAGTTACATCTCTCTCTCTCTCTCTCTTTCGCTCTTTCACTCCCCTTCTCTCTTTCACTCTCCCTCTCTCTTTCACTTTGCCTCCTTCTTACCATTATTAACTTATTCTCTTCTGAGCAGTCCTTTATAACTTACACACAGATGAACATGTATTGTTTCGGTACAATTTTACTATAAATATTGTTAGGGATGGCAGTACTGAGTATAGATAGAAGTGTAGTGAAGGCTCCACATGCAGTGTTGGCTACAGTTATATAGCAACAGTCACAGAAATGAAGAAATAACTGTGAGCATGAAGAAAGATTTATGGAAAAGCCTTGGTGGCTTTGAAGGAATAGTAACTCTACTGGGCTACTGCTGTTGTACATAAGAGCAGCCCAGACAGCATCCAAAGGAAATCCTTGCTTTCTCCAACGAGCTTGAAGGAAATCACTCACCATTACAACAAGTTCTTACCCTCAGATACACAGACTTCAAATTCTGTTTGTCTTACCTCTACCATAATGACCTCTGTTCAGAAGAGCAAGATGATTGTAAACCACTTCAACCCAATCCTAGGTAAAGGCAAAGTTACTTTTTCGAATTATACCGACTCATAAGGGCCAGTTTCCCGGTTTCCGTGGCGTATATACTCCCCACCTGGATGGGACGCCAGTCCATTGCAAGATAACTCATTTTTGCCAGCTGAGTGGGCTGGAGCAATGTGAAATGAGGTGTTTTGCTCAAGAACACAATGTGTTGTTCAGTCCAGGAATTGAAACCAGAATCTTATGACCATGATTCGAACACCCCTAACCACTAAGCCACAACCTCCACTAACTCAACCCTACCTGACACATGTACCACCTATGTGTCTCCCCCACCATCGTTTCTCCCCATCTCTGCACTAATACATCACCACCATATCCTCTCTCTCTTCTCTCCTCTCCTATTTCTGTCCGTCTATCATACTTTAATCACTCATCATCTGTCACAAAGCCTCCCCCACCCTCAATATCATTCTCCACTTCAATTGAGGAAACTTGTCCCCTATCATAAGAGGTTTTGGAATGTAACACCTGCGACAATCGAGGGATTACTGTACATAGGTGCAATACATGTGTGTGAGGTGCGTGTATCTTCCATGTCTGTGTTCATGGTGCATCCCTTTATATCTTGTAAACTCAACAGTTCAAGAAATAGTGACCAGTTACATATGTACCAGCCTGAAAGAAGTGTTGGGGTCAAAAGGATTGACAAGAACTCTTCAAGGCTGAGTCCCAGCATGGCCTGAGCCCAGTGCCTGAAAAAAACCTACAGAAAGATACATATATACATACATCTATGTGTGTGTGTGTGTGTGTGTGTGTGTGCATGAGTGTATTCGTGTTTTCCTGCCACCATAACTTGATAACTGGTGTTGGTTTGTTTCTATCTCTGTAAGTTTGGCAAAAAGAGATAGAGTGCACACCAAACTTTAAAAAAAAAAAATAGGCACTAGGGTATATTTTGATCAACTACATCCTTCAAGGTGGTACCCCAGTATCATGACAGTCCAATGACTGGAACAAGTAAAAGAAGATATATTTTTTTATTTATTTATGTGCCCTTTTAAAGCCTAGCCAGGCTCATGGGCCCGGTTTCCTGGTTTCTATGGTGTATGTGTTCCTCCCAGCTGGACAGGATGCCAGTCCATCGCAGCGTTACTCAAAAAACAGGAAGAAAGAGTGAGAAAAAGTTGGGGCAAAAGAGTACAACAGGGGTCGCCACCACCCCCTGCCGGAGCCTTGTGGAGCTTTAGGTGTTTTCGCTCAATAAACACACACAACGCCTGGTCTGGGAATTGAAACCGCGATCCTCCGACCGCGAGTCCGCTGTCCTAACCCCATTGGACCATTGCACCCCCAAAAGAAGATATACATATATAATTGTATATATACAAATACACACACACATAGATATATACATACACATACATATCTATATATACATCTCTCTCTCTCTCTCTCTCTCTCTATATATATATATATATATATATATATATATATATATATATATATATTATGTCTTGAACAATAACAATATTGTTTACAATGCCAAGCAAAATAAATCAGAATCACTTATAATAAGTAAGTCACACAAAGGTTGCCAAAAACTATGTATTTAGTCACCGAAGGTTCACAGCTCTTTTCTGGGGAGGCGAGAGAATAGGATTTACACCCAAGGTCATTACATCTCCAGATAATTGTTGGCTCATATCTTCTTTCTTTAATTCTATTTTGTGTTTTGTGTCCTATTTTTTCTGATAGCTTAATCCTCCCTGTAACTATATAAACTCCATAAAGTGGATATAGATAATGTCAAGAACAATAACTTCTTTTTTTTTTTGTTCTTTTAAATTTCATTCTTGTGTCATAGAAATGATGAATGATTTTGATATCAGAAATCAGTTATACGTACACAAGAACCTGTGATGATACATATATGCTGAGAGCTAAACTTAGAAATCTTAAATAACTGGCACTCTGTTGGTTATGTCAATGAAGGGTTCCAGTTGACCCCAGCCTGCTTGTGATATTAACACACAAGTGGCTGAGCACTCCACAGACATAGTTACCCTTAATGTAGTTCTCAGGGAGATTCAGTATGACACAGAATGTGACAGGGCAGGCTCTTTGTCTTACAGGTATAACTCATTTTTGGTAGCAATGTGAAATAAAGTGTCTTGCTCAAGGATACAATGCAGTGTTGGATTTTGAACTCACAACCTTATGATTATGAACTGAATACCTTAACCACTGAGTCACATGCCTTCGCCATGAATATTCAGTTTTAAGGTAGAGGCATGACTGTATATACATATACATCCAATGGGTTTCTGTGTAGTTACTATCAAATTTCACATATGATGGCACCTGTGCCAGTGGAGCGCTAAAAGCACCGTCTGATAGTGATCATTGCCAGAGTAGCTGTCTGGCTTCCGTGCCAGTGGCACGTAAATAGCACCATTTGAGCGTGATCGTTACCAGTCTCGCCTTACTGGCACTTGTGCTGGTGGCACATGAAAAAACATTCGAGTGACACCGTTGCCAGTGCCACCGGACTGGCTCCTGTGCAGGTGGCATGTAAAATACACCATTTTGAGTGTGGCCGTTGCCAGTACCGCCTGACGGTGGCATGTAAAAGCACCCACTACACTCTCGGAGTGGTTGGCATTAGGAAGGGCATCCAGCTGTAGAAACTCTGCCAAATCAGATTGGAGCCTGGTGTAGCCATCTGGTTCACCAGTCCTCAGTCAAATTGTCCAACCCATGCTAGCATGGAAGGCGGACGTTAAACAATGATGATGATGATGATGAGCCTAAGGTGTTGGTCAGCAGGATTGAACTCACTTTGAATAACTGCAAAGCAAACAACTTATCCACATAGCCAACATGTAGAAGGAAAATTATAGTGGCCTATCCAAGAATACAACAAAATACCTGGAAGAGATCTGAAATCCTGCTCCCCAATATTGAAGGAATCTAGTGCTCTTAACTTAGTTTTTCCTTCAGGCTGGCCAGATTGGAGCAATCTCGAGTATAACCAGCCGAAATTGCAAAGATAATCTGGAACTCATCTCAGGAAAGAAAACTCCGAATGACCCGTCCTTGTTTTCCTTGTATCGTCTGTTTGTATGTTTTGTTGTCTCTTTTTTGTATCACCTAACTGTCTGGATGTTTTGCGTTTTTGTCCCATTTTTGTATTTTTTATATGTAAAAATATAGCAGCGTACGTACACTTTGGTCTCTCTCTCTCTCTCTCTCTCTATATATATATATATATATATATATACACACACACACACACACACACACATATATATATATATATGTATATATCTGAAAAAATTAATAGAAACTGCTTTTCTGATAATTTTTCCACTTTAATAATTAGACTTATAAACATCCAATTATTAACGTGGAAAAATGATCAGAAAATCTATCATTTCTATTCATTTTTACAAATATATAATACTGTACCAAAGTTTTTCTATTTCTTCTACTACTACTACTACTACTACTACTACTACTACTATACACACATGTATTT
Organism: Octopus bimaculoides; assembly: GCF_046866305.1. Lineage (NCBI taxonomy): Eukaryota > Metazoa > Mollusca > Cephalopoda > Octopoda > Octopodidae > Octopus > Octopus bimaculoides. Next base: position 15,493,570 of record NC_142934.1, on the reverse strand, counting down.
ATTTGTTGGTATGCATAAATACAGACAGACAGCCAATCAGATGGACAGTCAGTTAGGCAACCAATCAGACAGACAGACAGACAGACAGGAAAACAACATTAAACAAATAGTCACAGACAGACAGACAGACAGGTAAACAGCTTGAAATCTTCAGGTAGTTGTCAGACAAGCAAAGTCAATTAGATAGCATGGATAGAATCAGAAAACACCTGCCCCCCTTCACTCCACCATCACCACCACTACAACAACAAAAACAATAACGAACTACACATGTGAACAACAAAAGCCACCACCACCACCACCACCACCCCACCAAGAACAATAACACCAGCCCCCCACCCCCCCGGCCACCAGCACCATCCTTATTATCATCATCATCCCTGTTAAGGCTGCTGCTTATGCCACAGCTTTGCTGTAGTAATTGACAGCTAATGAGTCTTAACAAACAAAAGACAAGCCAAAATAGTTTGAATTAAAGTAAGGCCTGGAAGTTACAAGTGTAGGGTTCATGTTCATGGAGAATAAGTTACATTATGCCAATGTCACACTCAACATGCAGCAGCAGCATGAGCCAACAAGGGAACCAACCTGTAAGTAGTTGCTCAACTCAGCCAGAAATAGCAGTCAAATCTCCTTCACATCATACCGTAAAAGATCCCCTCCGGTCATGAATGACCATGGGAGTGCATAGATTGCATATAGAAAGTTCCCCTCTGAGGCGCAAGTCTGGGCAAGGTTGTTTTGCGGAAGACCAGCAGTTGTCCATGCATACCAGCCCCCACCCCTTCACACCACTGATGCTGTCCAAGGGAAAAGCAAAGTCCAATACAGCTTGGCACCAGTGATGCTACAACTCATTTCTGCAGCTGAATGAACTGGAGCAATGTGAAATAAAGTATCTTGCTCAAGAACACAACACAGCCTGGTCTGGGTATCAAACTCACAATCTCATGATTGCAAGCCTGATTCTCTACTACTGAGCCATGTGCCTTCACACCCTACTACTGTCTAAAAAGCAGGTCTAGATCAGTGGCGGCTCGTGTATAGGCACTGCGGAACTGCAGCACCCCCTATTTCCTCTCAATATTATCGATAACATTCAATATAATGAGTCCTGTTTCTTTAATTCTTTCTTTATCCTTGTACATTATATAATCCTTAAGCTTAATATCAGTAACCATCTCCTAGTTTATGTAAGAAATACAAAAATCCTTGTATAGAACTGTGCGCTTCACAGTTCCAGCAATGTGGTGTTTGGCTGTTGTGTGCATGCTCACATGTCTAAGATAGGAAGCTGAATGCTAGGGAGAGAGAGCACTGTGGTTCGTGCAGTGCTGACCCTGGCGTTCTGGTGAAAGGTAGTGTTTCTTTTTGACTGTGTGCATTGTACTTAAAAACATGTTTATATTCTTGAATGTGATAAAGTGTAGAATTAAATTATTATCCTGCTTCCAGCTTCAGTGTTGCTGCCAGGATTTGAAAAATAGGGCAAATTTTTACCCCCTTATTTTGTGATTTAGGGGTGATTTTTGAAAAACAAAGGGTAATTCGCAGCGGTGTTCAGTGAACAAATTAAACACACTACTTGGCAATGGCTAAAATGTGAACCGATCAAGTTTATGTATAAATTTTCTTTTTATATGTTTGTTTCCTTTTACACAATATTAAAACAATGGCTAAAAATTTTCTGAAGTGCACCCCTACTAATTTTATCTACGAGCTGCCACTGGTCTAGATCAATGTTTCCAACCATTTTTTTTTTTACCTATGACCCCTTTCATTGCTATTTTACTCTATTGGACCCCAAAAAACATTTGATGTTTTAAAAAAGTCACATTATATTTTTATAATTAAATATTATTAGGAAATCTTTACTCTTTACTTGTTTCAGTCATTTGACTGCGGCCATGCTGGAGCACTGCCTTTAGTCGAGCAAATCGGCCCCAGGACTTATTCTTTGTAAGCCTAGTACTTATTTTATCGGTCTCTTTTGCCAAACTGCTAAGTTACGGGGACATAAACACACCATCATTGGTTGTCAAGCGATGTTGGGGGGACAAACACAGACACACAAACATATACACACACATACATATATATACATACATACATATATACGACAGGCTTCTTTCAGTTTCTGTCTACCAAATCCGCTCACAAGGCTTTGGTCAGCCCGAGGCTATAGTGGAAGACACTTGACCAAGGTGCCATGCAGTGGGACTGAACCCGGAACCATGTGGTTGGTAATCATGCTATTTACCACACAGCCACTCCTGCGCTTATAACTGTATAAAAATTTTAAAAAATATTTCATGAATTGTATAAGAAGTTTATTGCAGATAAATTTTAGCAACAAAATCTTATATGGAGCCCTAAGGGCCATATGGACCCTGGTTGAGAACCACTGCTATAGATACAGAATATATACAAAAATGGGTTGTTCATAAGGGGGCATACCTATAAACATAGTCCTGCTGGATCAGGGCTGTCCTGGGCAGTAGCCTAGCTGGAGTTGGAGGGGTCCATCCTTTTAGGTAGGGAGGGGGAGCACTTTGGGGCATATTGTATAAGCTTGTATAGGCTTGAGAACACAGTGGGGAGGGGGCATGATGGGGAAGAAGCCTGATGAGTAGTGGACCTGACAGGGAGGGGGCCTGACGGGGAGGGGGCCTGATGGGTAGGGGACACAAACTTAAGGACAGCCTCAGACAGCATGTACTCTAGTTACACCAAAGGACCTGAGATTAAACAGCAACATTATACTACAGTACCTAACAGTGTGCCCCAACATGGTTGCTGGAAATAGCAGTCAAATCTTCCTCATATAGAAAGAAAAATAGAAAGAAAAAGAAAAAGAATAAGGAAAAAGAGAAAAAAATGAAGAATTGTCCATACCTGTTCACATAACTCCTTAACGGCTGTAAGGTTTCCACTAATACAGGCCAAATGAAGTGGTGTTTGACCATAGTTATCTTTGCGGCGTGGACAAAAACCAGAGTAAATGAGCAATCGCATCAACTCGGAGTAACCTGAAAAAACAAAATATCAATAACATTAAAAATCATTTCAAATTTTGGCACAAAGCCAGTAATTTTTAGGGGGAAGGGGTTAAGTCGATTACATCGATCCCAGGGCTTAACTGGTACTTATTTTACCAACCTTGAAAGAATGAAAGTCAAAGTTGATTTTGGCGATTGTATGGGATCCAAGCACTACAACACCGATGGAAGAAATGTGTGGATTGGAAGGGCGGTTTTCACTTCCTCGTCACTGGAATAATGTTTGCCTCTCAAACCCTCTTTCATGGCGCTGAAGAGATGATAGTCTGAAGGCGCTAAATCTGGTGAGTGTGGAGGTAGTGAAGAAGTGGCTCAAAAGAACAGTCAACAGAATTTTACAGGGCAGGGATACATGCTCTCATTCAAAGGTGGAACATTGCTGTTGAGAGAAACAGTGACTATGTTGAGAAGTAGGGATGTGATCCACAGAGGACCAGCTTCATTTTGATGTATGATACATGTTCCTGTGTTGGTAATTATACCTGTCCTAAACAAAATGGCATTACTTTTCGACTCACCCTCGTATATTGCTTCTTTATTCACAATGTTTTGAATTAATAACACATTATTTTGTAGCTTCGAGATTTTAGTTGGAGTGCTTACTCTTTTACCCTTTTACTTGTTTCAGTCATTTGACTGTGGCCATGCTGGAGCACTGCCTTTAGTCGAGCAAATCGACCCCAAGACTTATTCTTTGGAAGCCTAGTACTTTTTCTATCGGTCTCTTTTGCCGAACCGCCAAGTTACGGGGACGTAAACACACCACCATCGGTTGTCAAGCGATGTTGAGGGGACAAACACAGACACACAAACATATACACACACATACATATATACATATATACGACAGGCTTCTTTCAGTTTCCGTCTTACCAAATCCACTCACAAAGCTTTGGTCGGCCCGAGGCTATAGTAGAAGACACTTGCCCAAGGTGCCACGCAGTGGGACTGAACGCAGAACCATGTGGTTGGTAAGCAAGCTACTTACCACACAGCCACTCCTGCGCCTTGTATATTTTTATAAAGACATTGTATGATAGGTGTGAGGGCTTGGATCCGGTCAGTTTTAACATAAAACAAGTAGAATATTCGGGCCTAATATGGCCGGATTAAATGCTAAAGGCTTAAGATAAGGTTAACAACAACAACAACAACAACAACAACAACAAGTCACCAGCATCAACGTATTTCTTAGCACAGCGCAGCAATGAGGTTAGACATGTAAAGTAGGAATTCGACATGATGTCATGATGGATTCCAGCAAATGCAAAATCTCAAAGCTCCTTCTACTTCTTGTTCATTAACATTACATGATCACAATCCTAATTACAATCGTCATCATATTTCCCAATCCTCCAATCCCCCCTTTGAACTGTATCGATTAAAGCAGTGAATAGTCCCAGCCTCTTCCAAACACTTGCTACAGATG